>NC_056737.1:1207613025-1207700525 GCF_019279795.1 Protopterus annectens
ATTTGGGTTTCCTCCAATAGTATCACATGTTTTTTTGTTTGATCTAATGATATTATGTTCTGTCCAATAACACATTTGACAATGGTGAACATTTACAGTATTAATTTACATTTGCTTGATAGATAGAAGACGAAAAAGAGAGTATCTAATCTGCATTTAAAGTATCTTAATATTCTGCCTATAACTACCTATACAATTTGTGCTGTATATAATGATCAATGCTTAACATGCAATGGATTTGATTTCCTCTTAAATTATACTAAATTTGGATGCACATAGATGTTTACTCAACTACAAAACTGTTGATTGACATTGATTATGTTCCATTGGATCTTTGCCAAATATGCTTAACACTAGCTTTGAACTGTAGTATTGTGGATGCCAGAAAAAATGTAAAAAGGCTGCTTGGCCAATGTAACATTAGTACACAGTGAAATATTTAGCTTGTACAGGCATTGTTACTAACCAAATATGACATCCTGTACTACGGTATTGGTACTAACCAAATATGGCATCCTGCAGTATGGCATTGATACTAACCAAATATGGCATCCTGCGGTACGGCATCGGTACTGACCAAATACGGCATCCTGTATTACGGCATTGGTACTAACCAAATATGGCATCCTGTACTACGGCATTGGTACTGACCAACACGGCATCCTGTATTACGGCATTGGTACTGACCAAATATGACATCCTGTACTACGGTATTGGTACTAACCAAATATGGCATCCTGCAGTATGGCATTGATACTAACCAAATATGGCATCCTGCGGTACGGCATCGGTACTGACCAAATACGGCATCCTGGCATTGGTACTGACCAAATATGGCATCCTGTACTACGGCATTGGTACTGACCAACACGGCATCCTGTATTACGGCATTGGTACTGACCAAATATGACATCCTGCGCCACGGCATTGGTACTAACTAAATATGACATCTTGCACACGGCATTGGTACTAACCAAATATGACATCCTGTATTACGGCATTGGTACTAACCAAATATGACATCCTGTACTATGCCAACACACTTGTGCTTCCTTCTGTGAGTGCTTTGCCTCTAGATGTCAAGAATAATACCATGTGATGTTCAAAACACATATTAATTCACAAAATCAGGAAATCAGGACACCTCATCTCACGTGTACCAAGGAATCCATTGAGAAATATGTTTCTGTCACATGATCACAATCAAATGAATGGACGTGTAGCATTCCTTGTATGCCATAAACTGCAGCAACTGCAGTTTCCTACACTTTAAAAGTAGAAAAGACTTTTTTTTTTCGCTCTTCGTGTTAGGAGGGGGTGTCAGATTGGGGGACAGCACCAGGTGCATTATTAGCTAACTATACCTCTGTTCTGGAACTTATCTTTCTCTGCACTGGCATCTGATTTCAGCTTAGTAGGCACCTGCTTAAAAACCCTGTCGATGTTCCTAAGGATCAGTTTACACAAGAACAAGTATCCCCCGCCCCCCCACCTGCCCGCAAACAGGTCAGAACAATACTCAGTTCATTACCAACAGAGCAATGACAGGTCTGGTAACTGTTATATACAAAGAAATAAATAGTTTTATACTCTTTCTGTGTGTAAACCACAATGCAGTATTACATTTGACCCTCCCCTCAGCTTGAAGCCATCAGTTTTAGACCACATGGATGGCCTGAATGCCCATGACAGACCATCTGCATTGTGCTGATTGACAATAGGAAAGTACTGTATATTAAATCAGGGGGGTAGACAAGAATAGGCTCATTGGCTAACCTTGACAGTCCTCTCCTTCTTCTGGTACACTCATTGTAGTGGCACATGCTAGACCACAAGACTAAATTTGTAGGAAGTCTACAGCCCATTTAATAGCTACACATTCACAATCAATGACTGAATAATTAGTTTCAGCCCTTTTTAAATTTTTACATAAATTGAATAGTCAGTGTTCTTCCTTACCTATTCTCTGGGACAGTACCTCACTCCGCCTCTCACTGCATATGTGTGCTCTATAAGAAGGAAGCTCGCAGGATAAGATGTTTTTTAAATATTGACTGGCCCCTTCCACTTTTGGATTCCACCTGACTTTGGTTGATATTTCCTTCTTTGTATGGTTATAAGGGGGTAGGTGATGGTGTAGAACTGCAGTACCCATTTTTATAATATCCATCCAGGCCAGGGAAGGCCCATACCTGCGTCTATGTCTGAGATACTGCCCAAGATTGTATTGCCTCAACTTTCTTTCTTGGTGGTTTAATCCTGTCATACATCTCAGTCATCTAGAGGTTACTCTTGAGGACATTGACATTGAGCTCTACCTGTCAAAGAGAATCGAACAGAACTCAAACTTCGAGCAGGTGGGAGTCCCAATTGTCTGAATAAACTATAACATAAGTACTTTGCAGCACACAGCCTATGGGACTATAGTACCCTATCAGTTAGGAGATGGACTGTGATTGGTGCCCCTTAAAGACCAAATAGAAGAAATCAAAACAACTCAGTGTTATCTGGTGGTTGTAAAGAAGTGTTAAGGCTGTAAGCTGCTAATGAGATACTTCCTGTGGTACAAGGTTCAATTCTCTCAGCCTCCTTTTGCTTACTTGTGACTCAGAGAAAGTCACTTAACTAGACACTGTTTTAGGGCAAGTGGGGATTTGGGCCAGGCCCATTAATGGTCTCATGGATTGCATGACTAGTAACTACCTATGAATGAGATCATCTGAAGTTGAGAAGACAGTTTTATTTTGGTTTCATCCATAATGGGAGTTGCCAATAACCTTTTGTAAAACCTAAGACTGTCAAGAATCTAGCTTTCCCTAACCACTCACTTAGTTCATCTATCCTTGGCATGGACTAACTGTTAAAGCTGAATATTCTATTGAGCATTCTAAAATAAAGGTAGAACCCACTGGCTCTATGGGACTTGGACATGAGAACTAAGTAGTTGTTTCACTCATTATTAGATTTTTCAATGCTCTCAAACATTTTCTTCACATTTTACTAAACTGCCATTCACTGAAAATAGGGTATCCAGTATGATTTATGGTTTACTTTTTCATTTAGAGTGGACACTAGATGATGCTTAATTAGCCTGGTTCTACTTGACATTTCAAAGAACATCAAGTTATTCTGGAATAAGGACTCCATGGATCTGCTCAGTCTTATCCTTTGGTATTAAAGTTCAATCCGCTCACCTACAGATCAAAAGCTCTGGATTTTTGTCTCTGGGGTAAAATACTCTACCTCTTCTGATACTAAGACTGAAACAGGGATCTCAGAATCCCATTCCTCTCCCAGGAATGGTAACTCTCTCCAACATCGGGAAGAGCCACCTGCCTGTGCTTCTGACTGTTTATGCTCCATGTCTGAGGGCTGGAAAACAACAGCCTTCCTGTCTTCCTTTTGACATTATATCCTGAGTAAGCATGGATTACGTCTCTTTTTTTTTTTTTTGGTCTTCCTTTCATTAGGGCTCCTTAGCTCCTTGGACTTTCAACAGGTCTCTAGGAAGGGTACATAGCTTGTTTGTGAGTCACTTCTTTTTCCCCATTTTCTCTGCCTGCAGCTGGTTCCTCTCAGACACCAGTTCCATCTTCTTGTTCTTCTTTAACATCTAAGTTATATTGTTTTTCGCTCTCTGCATACTTATACAAAATGTTATTCTTTGAGACTAATTAACAATATTCCCATGCCAGGCCTTCCTTCTGGCTTGTCAATAGATACTATGATGGGTTCTGGCAAAGGAAGGTAGAGAAGAAAGACACCAGGTCAGCGTTATTGGTAACTCTTTTCCGTTAAGATGAGGATTAAGGATATTAATAATACATTCACCCTCCCTTTGTACCCGCTCAATTCCTTTAAATGAGGAAGGTCCTTCTCAGTAATCCTGTGGTAAAAGCAAAAACAGTAACCTGATCTCTACCACGATGCAGTAAAGCAACAGATGAATGTGCAATCAGTAATCCATAAAGCAAGCAAGTAGACGTAGTAAAAGTAAGGTAAAAAATCCTTTAATCCATAAAACAGTGGGTAACGGTGGGTGCAACCACGCTTCCTCAGACAATGAATAACCCCACACACAAAGTTTAAATACCATAAGACAAAGTCAAATTGAAACCAATTAGATTAATTGACAATTAGTATTTAAAGAAAAAGAAAAAGGACCAACAACCTAGTATCTACACAGCGTTCTTGTGCTAGGAAATATATAATAATAATAATAACAACTAATTGCAATATATGCAAAGTCATAAAATATTTTTAGTATCATTCTGCAAGGATGTAATAAAGCAATTTCAAGATCAGACAAAATATGCAATCAAATAAGCTAAAAATGCAGAGAAAAGCAGTCATTAGGAATTATCTTTCATAACACAGACACTGAGAGAAATCAGCAAATGCAGTTCTATAAGGTTTTAAACATTTCAAAATAAACATTAAATACTATATCATCAATTTTAGAGCCTAAAAATAGGAAATCACAGTTATAATGGCTCTAGTATAGAAGCTCAACAACCACGAAGAGCGATCCTACATTAAGTGAAATGAAATAAAAACACATCTATGCAATTAAAAGATGTTAAGAGGCCGGTAGCTTCGGTTTAATTATGATAAAGTACGCTATAAAAGAAAAGATGTTTTCCGTGGTCAAAATAGATCCAACAGCGACCTTATTTAAAATTAGATTGGTTGCTGACGGCAACCATATATAATTGTAGATTGATTAGCTTCAGTTGCGTACAATAATAGTGCAGATAAAGGCTGCAATTCTAGCAACCGCCACATACAGCTTCAAAGCAACTGGCCAACTTCTATGATGGTTGTCAAATAATGAATAAAAGCAAAACAATGTTTTTTTAATCCTGTGGTAAGTAAGTAAGTAATGGTATTAATCACACACAGTTATATATAACCTTCCCAAACTCTGAATTTGTGCTGGGCCTATGGGATATCTGCTTCTATTCCTGTAAATTCATATAACCTCCACAGTTGTACCGGAATATGTTTTCCGCTCACACATGAGCTACTCATTTATGAGGGTTATCATATTACTGGTATTTAACAGTCTTCATAACCCTTTGATATTTACAAATACAGAATGTTTTATGAGCTTAGTGATGACACAGTAACAAAACACACTCTATACTAATCAAGCAGTGATTTATAATTTTAGCAGCAGTGTTCATTTTTCCTTCACACTTATCCTCATTGGTATAATTCATACAGAACTTTGCTAGATAACCCTTCATTCTGCATTTAAGACATAAAATATTCATAAATGCCATCTTTCATTTAAATATAGATTCATCAGTTACTTTAGGTGCCCTGTGCTTATACATATATTTATAGCAAATTACTCTTCAACAGGTTTTAAAAACTCTCACTATATCATGGGTCTGCACAGCACACTCACGTCTTAATCACATTAGGCACTTGCTTAAATCCGTCAGTCAGTGGTGTTTCAATCATTCTGTCTTTGCTGTTATTACCTTCTGGGTCTGACCAGAAACTAACAACATTTTTAAGTTCTATAATTGTGGCGTTAACAAAAGTTCAGTCATGGAACTTGAGTGAATAGCTTTCCATCATGTCCTCTGCCCATGACAGCAGGTACTTTTTTACTTATTTTAAAGTTGTTATATTAGTTACCTTTCATATCAATAAAGGTATAGCAGGAACTCAGAGTGAGTTGTGTAATGAGTATCCAAGCCATTTTGGCCCATTCCCAGCCACTCTGACTGGCAATTTGCTCAAAACATACTATGTTTGCTTGTAGGATTTCCTCTCAGTTTAGTGACTTCAGATAAATATCAACTTGAGGTGCATTCAAGGACTTGGTTACCACAATCATACATACGTCAATGGCAGCTACGGTCTGAAGAAGCTCTTCCATAGTATTAATTTTGTGAATCACTGGAGTAGATGACCTCCTTCAGGACCTCGGTTCAGCACGGGTTCCTTCTACTGCAGTTCAACCATGATCACTGCACTTTTGGACTTCTAAAGGTAAGGCAGTTGAACTACACTTAACTACGGAGTTACTTGTTGCCACATGAAGTCTCTCCCAAAAGAGACGATCTTTTGTCAGACTTAAAATGGAGTGATATTAGTTACATATATCAATAGCTTAATTTCCTCTCCAGGAATTTTTTCATCATTTCTAGTTATATATGATAATTGTATTTATTTATTTGTTTATTTATTTATTTATTTATTTATTTATTTATTTATTACTGACTAGCCCACAGTTATTAAACTGTCTTGTAGTTAACTGGATGTTGGTCCTTTTCATGCTGTGAGTACAAAAGGGAGCTTGGCTATGCATTTGGTAATCTATCAATGTGTTACTGAACAGTAGAGTCCATTTTGGTTTCTCATTGCAAGAACAGCACCTTGTGTTACATTTAATGGAAATGTTAGATTATCTACCATTATATCTAATCTTTTTAATCCTGATCCATACTAATTGTGATTAGGATGCTTAACCCAAGCCTGTGTCTTGACTTTCTTGATATACATGAGGATCTTGAGTTCGAGGTACAAGAAAAATCTTGAAATGCATTGGTTGTTTTCACTTGAATGGAGTTTTTTTGCTGATAAAGGTTGCTGAGGTTAAGATAGAATGTACATGTTAGTGTGTGTGTGTGTGTGTGTGTGTGTGTGTGTGTGTGTGTGTGTGTGTGTGTGCAGCACGTGCATGTGTGTGTGTGTGTGTGTGTGTGTGTGTGTGTGTGTGTGTGTGTGTGTGTGTGTGTGTGTGTGTGCATATAAAATGTATTATTTTAGTAATAGGTAATTTTTAAAATAGCACTTTTGTGGCATTCATTTTAAATAAAGTTCACATGTCTGTTATTACTCAGTAACAGCAGACTAAGTAATGCACAGACTAAGGCAGCAGATATTTGCACTTCAGGTACAGAATATATTTTTAAACAGAAGCAGCTACACAACACATCAAACCAGGG
This sequence comes from Protopterus annectens, assembly GCF_019279795.1. Classification (NCBI taxonomy): domain Eukaryota; kingdom Metazoa; phylum Chordata; order Ceratodontiformes; family Protopteridae; genus Protopterus; species Protopterus annectens. Next base: position 1,207,619,991 of record NC_056737.1, read on the forward strand.
GTTTGACTGTGTGTAACAAATATCCACTCATGCCTGAACTTTGCCTTCTTGAGTAAATAGGTTTGTAGATTCATAGGAGGTTACTAGGCTAGCTGCCCTCAATCCTTTATAAGCCTAGCCATGTTAATCCTGGGTTGCCTAAATTGTCCTTGGTTAGATGGATGTACTTTACAGATCAACACCAACTACCCCTGTCCATGAGGGACATGGGTGCCACCCCCAGGGTGAATTTACGGTCAGCCATTCATTTGTCCAGGTTGCACTTGAATAGGGTTATTGAGGAGCTCTGCTTCACGTGAATTGGAAGTTTATTCCAGAGCAGCAGCAGTCTCTGGGAGACATATCTGTCTCTTCAGCATGTTTTATTAATGTCACTGGCAAGGCTGAGATTCCTAGTGCAAGTGGTTTTTGTTCTATTTGATTTGTGGATATGCAGCATTTCCATCAGGTCAGGGTCAGAGACTGACCTGTAGGTGAGGCACATGTCACCTCTCAGTAGCCTATATGATACAGAGTACAAGGACAATGCTTTCAGTCTATCCACTTAGGTCATGGTTTGGGGCCCTGTATCTTCTTAGTAAGAAACCTCTGTGGTCTCTCCAGTTGCTGCAGGTGTCTGGTAAGATATATGCAGAAGGGAGTATTGCACTCTACTAATGGTCTAATTAGGGTCAAGTAAAGGGGGTTATAACATCCTTAGACCTGGATGTGATGCCTTTACTTATAAGATGCGCAACGTGGAAGGCTCTCCTCACCACCATGGTAAACTGCTCAGCCAAGGGCTATGTCAGTGGTGACTACTCATGGACTTTGTGGGTGGGGTGCATTTAGGAATCTTGTTTTGTCTAATACTGTGAAAAATATTGAATATGTGAGAATAACTGTTGTTAGTGTCAAACCTTAAGGTGTCACATTTTCTTCAGCTTAACAACACACACACAAAGGCACAAACAGAAGGTTAATTTATCCAAGTAACTATGTTTAGAGTAGTAAGTCATTTTGTGATTTGGTTTAATTTCCTGCTTTATTATTTACTTTCTCTGGTGCCATCACTTCTCAACCTCACAATCTATTTCTTTTGATCTACAAATTACAGAATGTATTTCTTTGAATGACAGGTACTTTGGCTTTGAGAAAAAAATAAGCAACACAAAACAGTGTACCCTTCTAAAATGTTCTTACAGCTTTGTAAAAAAGCTATTTTGATATATTTTAGAATATCCTGTACCTTCAGAAGATCCTCTGTCTGTAAAGATGCTGACTTTGCACCCTGTAAAATTCACTTGATCTGATGAGTCCTCTGTTCTGCTTCGGTTACTTTATAGCTAGCAGTACACTGTGGCTGGTAACCATATTAAATCAGAACTCATATACATTTTAATGCCGGCCAGATGTGACTATGCTGTTTCTGGCAAACAAAATGCAGTCAGAAAGAAGCACTAGGCATGGAAGTCATGAATCTGATGTAATATAAAAGGCTGCTATGTCATTAATATCTTTCCATAACCATTCTATTCATGGCCACCTTTTTACGGATAAGTAGTTCTTGCCTAAACAAGATTCTGCGAAGAGGAAGCCATCATAACAAATATTTAGGAATCTATTCTGGTTAAGGTCTGAATCATGCTTTTTAACCGCCAGAAATATAGCAATAAAATATGGAAAACTGTTAGAATCTGAGCTTGGTTTTGCAAACTGCAGTGAATGTTGTTTGTTATGATCTTAGCTCATAAACAGTGTAAGAAGTATTTTTAATTCTTTAGAAAAAGGTGAACAGACATGATATGTATGTTTACAATGCTTGCAATATATTAAATGTACAAATTAGTGTTGCGTAATTTGATGTGTCTTCTGGTATGTGATGTGAAGTGTCAACAACCTTCAACTACAATATTATTTCTGTAATTTAAGCATAGTTACAGAAGTTTCAAAAATTCAAAATAAATATAATATGAACTAATATATAGTCTGAGTAAAATAAATGATACAATTAGAAAATGCTAACTTAAGCAAAATATATAAAAAACCCACATCCATGTAGCCTTTAAGACAAAGAGAAAAAAATCTTCTAAAGTTGATGACTGTCAATATAGCATGTGTACAGCAAGCAACCAAAATGCAAGGGAGTTGAGCCATTCCTAGTCACAATCCTAAATCCTGTCTTTCACTTTCAAATGTTGCAAAATCCCAGAATATCAATAGAACATGACAGGAAAATAAACTAAAAAAAAAAAAATCAGAAAAAAAAAGCTAAAAACATCCCAAGTCCAGTCTGCTGAAGCAAGAAAGACCACCAAAGTAGGAGGCACCGTGCAAGTCAATTCAATGCCAAATGTCCACTACAAATAACAATGCAACCATTTAAGTAACACATTAATTCATGGCAGCTGCGACACCAATACCAACTTCCACAAAACAGAAAGAAAACATAAGTGCAAAAAAATGTTCTGGGTCAAATCACTTCAATTCACAGCTCATTGAGCTAAGCGGGCAAAATATTATTCTACATACTGTCCATTGTTTGGGTATAGCGTATTGTCAGCTAAATGAAAATCATATTTCATGGCACCTAAAAGAGAATAACTGGGAAGTGTCTGTTTGGTGCTCTCTGTAGAAAGTAACACCTGCCTTGCGCATACACCTGGCGTCTTGGCGATACCTACTTGCCTATACACACATCCCACACACATACTGGCATTATTACTTCCGGACCCCCAAGGAAAACACACAACACCAAACTTAAAAGGAAGTTCTAATCAAAAACGCTTGCGTAATCAAATCCAAAACAACCCGGCACATTATTTTGAAGTATGAGCCAGTAAGATAACACAGAATATAATCAAGATAACATTTTAGCACAAAATGTTGATCTGCACTGAAGAAGAGGGTTGTAGCAACATGTGAAGGTAAGACAGGAAGATATAAAGTGGCAAAGTATATGTGAGATTGACACATGGAGAGAAAGTCATGCAAATGCATGTAAAGTGACTTGAACATCAAACTTTAAATGTTTCTTTATCCTTCCCTTTCTTTCTTTTGGTATGAGGATTGATAAGACTGGAGTATGGGTGCTTATGCGGATTTAAAGGTAAAAACAAAACTCAGTTGTAGAAAGCATGAAGCTGTTTTGTTGCACAAAGAAACAAGGTAGGCCAGATGCAAGAAAGATTGAGAAAGCCCTGCCTCAGTCTGAAAAACTCAAAAATCTAACACAATCTATATGTAGTTAAAAGACACATGACAACAGCCACAGTAATAAAATACCAGTAACAATTTAAAACAGCAATTAACATGAGAAAATAAGGAATCCATCAGTAGAGATTTAAAGAAGACTGTTATAAAGATCTTAAATTGGTTAATAATGATAGGGTAATAAATAAACTTGGGACTTGCCCTTCTTATAGTTGTAGTTGCTGTAGAGATATTAGTTCTAATAATACCTTCATACATCCAGTAACAAAGAAAACATATACATTCCATTGCTGTTACATGTAATACCATGCGTGTGGTCTGTCTTGGACCCTGTATAAAACGTTCCTGTTTTTATGTTGGAAAAATGTAGCCATAGACTTAAAGACCGTATTGTTGAGCGTAACTCAGATATACATAGAACTATTCAAACAAACGTTCTGAGCAGACATGTTTTGGATACCAATGACAGTCACGAGTTTAGATTTAGAGTAATTGATGCGGTGCAGAAGCATATTAGAGGTGGTGATAATGTTTTAGGAAACAAGAAACATAGTTGGATTTTAAGGTTTTAGTTAAAAAAAAACAAATGCAATAGAGTTGATTTACATTTGTTCTCTTAATGATGGATTCTTATTTTGTATGTTAATTGCTGTTTAAAATTATTGGTATTTTATTGGTTGGCTGTTGTCATGTGTTTCTTTTAAACTACATATAAATTGTGTTAGATTTTTTTTGAGATTCATTAGCATTGTGGGAGGTTTTCACCCAAAAGCTTTGCCATTTATTTTTGTCCAAATATATAGCTTAACATTTCTTCAGCTGGAGTTTTGTTTTTACCTAATAGTTATTGTTTTATCTCTGACTCAGTTTGTTGCAGTTATTTGCTTTTTTTGTATTTATGCAGGATTTACCCATAGCTGGCATGGTTTGAACACAAGGGTGAAACCTGCGTTACTAAAGAAAGTCAGCCATTAATAAATCATGCATTACCCAGGCACAGGTGTGGACTATTGTTATTATATAATGATATTATTTAAGGAAAAAAGTTTTTATTTTACAAATAATGTCATTGTATAAAATGACTTAGTGCCCTTCTGTCAGCATCTGAAAGTCTGCGCCATCTAAGATATATAACTGGGCATGCCCTATGCTTTTACTCTAGTCTGCTACCTTTTGTGAAGAGTCTAAATGGTGTCTGTAGCTCGAAGAAGATGGAGATGTTTGTCTCATAGTTTTTTTTTGGTTCTTTATAAAATTTGTGATTTTCTGGTACATTATTCAAGAATAAAGTCACTAAATAATGAAAGGTATCTATTTTGGGAGGTAGGAGGTTGAGACAGAAACCACAGAGCTGTTTGTGGGGCACTCTTGACATCAAAATTGTGATCATGAGCCTGGTTGATTTTGGCATTTACTTCTCTGAAGTCAAAGTTAATGTCAGTGGCCTCTGGCTGACTAAATTTACAGATGATTACAAACTAGTAGCTGCCATTGAATCCCCCACTAATGCAAATGTTCTCCAGGAAGAGCTAATACAAACAAACAACTGGTGTAAGAGCCATTAACTAAAACTAAATGCCAAAAAAAGAACAATAGTATCCTTGGGGAAGTTATCCACCCCTGATAACTATGCTATTGACAACATACCCCGAAAAGATGACCCAGTAGTCAGGGGCTTTGTGACAAACAGAGACAGTAATCTAGCCTTTGACCATCACATGTCTATAATAGTGAGAAAATCATTCTATGCTGTGCAACTTATAAACAAAGATATGGCTTCTATGTCCAAGGAAATCATTATTCCACTGTATTCAGCATTCATCAGACCTATCATCGAGTACAATACCCCCTTTGGTATGTACCTAATCAGGCATATCCAACAACTGGAATGTCCACAGAGGTTCCTCACTAAAAGAATACAGGGCATAAGTAACATGTCCTATGCAGACAGCCTCAAGGCCCTATCCTTGTATTCTGTTTCTGCCTGGCATACAAGACATTGTCAAACCCCATTCTGATGGACCTCCTGTATATCCGCAAAGCAAACAGCACCAGAATTACCCATTCTAAAGACTTAAAGCTTGCCTGTGATATAAATAGGACCTGCTGGAGAGACCAGTATATATCTCAGAGACTACCCTGTCTCTGGAACATGTGAAGCAGAGTTCCTCCCTAACCTAATGAAACTTGAACAATTGGACAGAGAACAAGAAATTCATACCTAGTTTGGCACCTGTGTTTTTAATGGACACAGGCAGTCTGTAAATGGTTCATCTCCCAAGCCTTGTTTGTAAATGTTTCAACTCCCAAAACCCTGCTTACACGTATCAAGGATATGAGAACTTGTCAGAGATTTGGGATTCATGGCTAGGCTTAACAAGGCCCTTGTATTCATTAGCCTAGTAAACACCTATGAACCTATTCACTGTGTTACTTTATTCTGCTCCATGGTGCAATTTAATAATGAGGAATACTTTTTAACATTTTCAATCATCTGCTAATAGCTTACAGAAAGTGAAATAACTGGACAACTTCATGTGGGGAACATTTGATTAGCAATGTGTACTCTGATTTTCTGATGGTAATATTTTTTATTATATTATAGGCATTTTATTCTATGTATGTATCCTCATCAGGGACATAGATGTTACATTGTTCTGTAAGAAAAGAAAAAAAAACAACAGAAAATCATGAACATGGACTCAGCAAGTGTTGGAAAAACATGATATTTTCATAGAATCTGCATTTTAGGCCAGAATACATTCACCACAACCTGTGTTTTTTGTCATATTTATTAATTATAATACTGTCAGTTTGCCTTATTGAGTGGTTTGCATATAGAATCCATTTTAGTTTTGGACACACACACACACACACACACACACACACACACACGCACATACACATATACCACATGCACACACACGCACACACACACATACCCACATGCACACACACACACACACACACACGTGTGTGTGAAAGTGTGTATGTGTCTGTCTGTGTGTGTGTGTGTGTGTGTGTGTGTGTGTGTCTGTGTGGGAATGTGTGGGGAGTGGGGAGTGTGGTGTCTGTGTGGGGGAATGTGTGTGGGGGGAGTGGGTATGTGAGTGTGTGTGTGTGTGTGTGTGTGTGTGTGTGTGTGTGTGTCTGTGTGTGTGTGTGTGTGTGTGTGTGTGGGGGGGGAGACTGTTTGTGTGTGTTCACGTTATCGATGGTTCAGAAGGTCAAATGGTTAAATATGCAGATGAAATGATTGCCCTTCAGCTCAGTGACTGCAGGTAAGGGAAGGAGAACTCTTAAATGATTGTGTTATACTGGGGGTAGGGGAATTTGCCCTTTCTTCACAGTAACACAATCTCAGAGTTAGTATATTTAATTAGCAAGGAGTGTGGAGGTGTTGGAAGGCTTGAGGTTCTTGATTTGTTTTTTGACACTCTGAAAGTTGATAATTTTAATTTGATGATAGCCATTCGACCTTCTCAACTGCTGATAATGTGAACTACATCCATATCTATGTATGCATATAAACATACACACACACACACAGACACACACACACACATATATATATATATGTATGGGTTTATTTATCGAACTTTTAAAGTTCCATTGTCATATGGTCGACACCATATGATTGAACTTTTAAAAGTTCGAACATTTGAATAGATATCTCTCTACAGTGTGGCAATGGACGTTTTGCTTTATCTGCATGATAGTGTGGTCTCGAAGTTGTTATATTTAAAGAGCAGAGTGGGTGGGGGGTGCAGGGTGGCTTGCCCCCCTGCTTAAGATTTCGGGTAGTTTTTTCTGTTTCGAGTTTTAAGAGTTTGAACATATGGTCTTGACCATATGGTGTTCAAACTTTTAAAAGTCTGATTATGTGATAAAGAGCCTATATATATATATATATATATATATATATATATAGATGTGTGTGTGTGTGTGTGTGTGTGTCTGTGTGTCTGTGCGTGTGTGTGTGTGTGTGTGGGAGTGTGTGTATATATATATATACATAAATAAATATATATACACATGTTATATTTATATATTTATATATGTGTATATATATATATATATATATATATATATATATATATATATATATATATATATATATATATATATATATATATATATATATATATATATATATATATATATATATATATGCTAAAACAAACCCAGAAACCTCAGCAAACAAATCCCAGAACTGGCTGAAGGTATAGTCCACAAATAAAATGAACAAAGTTTAGTCAAAACAGCCAAAACTGCCAAATGTAAAATCAACAAGCGTCTGTAAAGGCGATGTTGGTGCATGTCAACATGACCTCTCTCTCCCAGGCTACCATGACTAAGTTAGCATAAGAATTGGCACAGCTGGTGCCCATGGCTACTCCAGTGGTCTGTCTGTAATGACTGTCCAAGAAGACAAAATAATTATTCTCCAGGACTGTCTCAAGCAGCAAACTCAGAAAGTCAGCCTCAGTAGCTGTAAGAGATTCACACATTAACTTCCTAACCAAGTCAATTCCTATATTGTTAGGGATGCATGTAAATAATGATGTTACATCCATAGTAACGAACTGTACACCATCTAAACTTTCCATAGCTTGAACACATGGATACAAATCACTTAAGAATTGACTGGTGTCTCTAAGGACAAGTAAACCGTGCTAGAACCTGTTTGAGCTTACAATCCAAGTACACAGAAAGGGGTTCTGTAAGCCACCCCTCTCCGGCAACAATGGGCCTAAGAGGGGGTGAGGTACCATTTTTATGAATCTTTGGGAGTCCATTAATGGAGGGGACTACAGGAAACTGCACAACAAAATAATCAAAAAGATCATTAGTCAACAATCCTAGAGATCTACATTGAGACAACATATTATAGATATTCAATTGACAACTTTCAACAGCCTTTTGAGTCACAACTTCATATGCATCAGTCATTAACATATCAAGCATGGAGCTCAGATAGAAGCTCCGATTCATAACAACTGTCGAGCCGCCCTTGTCGGCAGGCCGTATAATAATTCTGTCATTTGCCTTTAAATCTGAAAGTGCTGTAAACTCAGCATTAGTCAAATTATCACGCAAATCAAAAAAGGTAGAGGTGGAAGTACTGTATAAATCTCTTTCAACCGCAGTAAGAAAGAGTTCTAAATCAGGTGCTAAACGTGGATTTAATAAACTTTTCTTTTTAAAAAATCTTTGCTCACCTCCAATATTTGGGTCTTGAAAAAGCAATTTTAAGTTGACACTCCTAAGAAACATCCTAATGGCCAGGATGTTATCACTAACATCCACTCGCTTACTGGGAATGAAAGTTAGTCCTTTGGCAAGTACCGAAGATTCCGCTTCCGTAAGTACATGGTCCGAAATATTCCATATCAACGATTCTGCCCCCATCGTTGCTTGTACGAGCAATTGTAGGACTCCATACTGGCTTCCTTGCGCTTGACTCCACCATGTGGCTCCAGTTCTATTGACCTCTTCCTGCCTATCCGAATCGGAAGGGGAGCATTTGGAAAAACCTGTTGCTCATCAGTGCGAAGGTTCTCCAAATGTATCTTGCGTCTGACTAGTGTGCTGGTACGAACAGCTTCCCCGTGTTCCTCTTCCAGTGGCATGGAACGAGACTCGGCTGGGGTGAAGTAGACAGAAGTAACCAACTTGGGGGTTATTACTTCCTCATCTGGTTTATCAGAGGCAGAAGCAACTGTCCCATTGCTGGTGCCTTGCCTGGTTAGTTGATGTTTGATAGACTTCTGACCAGTGGAATCGCTGGCATGTACAGACCCATGATCTAAAAATACCGTAGATTCTGCGGGAGTGGTCCGCGTGAGTTGGACAGGCAATGTAGCTAATCTATTGTTCACAGGCTGTTGTGAAATCGCAGCATTCTTAGGCCACATGAACACATTGTTGTTAGCAAAATCTCTCTTATCTCTGGAGAGTTTCTTCTTCTTCTGTAAAATTAAATTATTGCCATACCTGTTAATCCTGTCCATCAACTCATGCAAGAAAATGTCAGCAGAGTCTGTGCCTAAGAGGCCAATAAGCTGTTGCTGTTGTTCACTTATCAAATCAAGAAGGTCATCCTCCTTCGGTCTAAAAAAATCTATAAGAAGTTCCATATATGCTGTGCTGGCTTGTAGGTTGATTTTCTGCCAACGAATCAGTAAATCTAGAAAAGCAGTTCCATAAGTTGGCATATTGAGTATGCAAAGGCCTCTGGGGATAACTTTGCATTGGATACTAGCTTCAAGATGGTACCGCTGGCTTTGCAACCTTTTAAATCTAAAGAGATTGTTCTCCATATCTCTTTTCAGTTGCCTAGCCAAAATTTCAGTGTCGGCATCCACAACTTCAGTGTCGAATGTCTCTGAACTATCTGAAGATAATAAAGGATTAGCAAAATTAACCAAACAGTTCTTAATAGGACCCACAGATCCTAAGCGTACATGCTCCTGATGGGTACTCGCTCCCGGTGCGTTCGAATCAGCCACAACTTCCATACCTTCACCAAAAAACAGCACAAATGCTAAAACAAACCCAGAAACCTCAGCAAGGTATGAACCAAACAAATCCCAGAACTGGCTGAAGGTATAGTCCACAAATAAAATGAACAAAGTTTGGCAAAAATGATCAAATAACAGCCAAAAACTGCCAAATGTAAAATCAAAGAATCCAAGTTTTAATCGATGTAAGCACTTTCGCAGTTCACCCGCTTCATCAGTCATACATAAAAATGGCATCACTTCCTTCATTAAATAATTCAAATATGCATATGTCATATCCTGTTAAAATTTGTCATATCCTGTTAAAATTTTAAAGACACAACACCGCTAAAAAATGTATGACAAAAAGTGTCAAATAAAAATACTTATCAAACAATATGTTAAATAAAAATGAAAGTTATCAAAAAATATACATTATCTGAGCGATCTAGCTTTCAACACAGGTTTTAACGGCACATGATCGTTCAGGCCCCTGCCTCGATGTGCCGCTAACCTTAATATCCATCTGACCTCAGAAAGCTCTGTAATATTCACTAGATCACCTCCTCTTGGACTTTCAAAATGAACACAGAGGACCTGAAACAAAAAAACATGTCCTGCAAAAGACAGCATATGTTTGGCTGTAGCACTATATGTCTCTAGTCTATTAAAGCAATATAGATGGTTCCTTATACGCTCACGTAGGGAGCGATTCGTTTTGCCAACATAGAACATATAGCACTGTTGGCAACATGCCACATAGACTATATTCTTGGTGCTACAATCTGAATAACATCTAAGATCCCAAAGGCGTCCATCATTTGGATTTCTAAAAAACCTGGAAGTATCAATATATGCGCATTGGTGGCAGGACCCACATTTATGTGTCCCTAGATCATAGACTGGTCTATCATTGAACACATTAAGAGACAACTTGGGAAAACAAAGATGCTGTTTAAGGTTCTTCAGGTTACTGAAGACATAATGTGGGCAGTTCCCAACAACGCGCTGTGTATCATTATTGGCAGTGACAATGTTCCAATTGTCACATATCACCTGCTGTACAAAAGACACATTCTTGCCATATGGTAGAATCAAAGGAGTCTGTGAAGAGAAAGTAGGTACTCTAGGACCCACATGTGAGTTAGAAAAATATGGTCTACCTTTGTGTGGCCTAAGTTTAATAACATTACTATAAATAGAATCTATATTGTTGTCATCGTAACCTCTATGCAAAAAACTGTGTCTCAATTTAAGTAGTTCAGATGTAAATAAACAGTCATCTGAACAGAGGCGTGAAATCCTGAGTGCTTGACCCTTGACAATATTGTCAAAGGTCCTCGGGTGGTGCATGCTACCTGTAGAAAGAAATGAAGCTCTGTAGCAGGGTTTCCTGAATACTTTGGTGTGTAAAAATCCATTGTCCCTATATACAGTGACATCCAAATAGTTGATGGAATCTGTGGAATGCGCCATTGTAAACTTCAAAAAGCCCTCCAATCCATTCACATACTCAAAAAACGACTCAAGGGCATCAGCTATGCCATGCCAAAGGAGAAAGAGGTCATCAACAAAACGTCTGTAAAAGACGATGTTGGTGCATGCCAACATGACCTCTCTCTCCCAGGCTACCATGACTAAGTTAGCATAAGAATTGGCACAGCTGGTGCCCATGGCTACTCCAGTGGTCTGTCTGTAATGACTGTCCAAGAAGACAAAATAATTATTCTCCAGGACTGTCTCAAGCAGCAAACTCAGAAAGTCAGCCTCAGTAGCTGTAAGAGTTTCACACATTAACTTCCTAACCAAGTCAATTCCTATATTGTTAGGGATGCATGTAAATAATGATGTTACATCCATAGTAACGAACTGTACACCATCTAAACTTTCCATAGCTTGAACACATGGATAAAAATCACTTAAGAATTGACTGGTGTCTCTAAGGACAAGTAAACCGTGCTAGAACCTGTTTAAGCTTACAATCCAAGTACACAGAAAGGGGTTCTGTAAGCCACCCCTCTCCAGCAACAATGGGCCTAAGAGGGGGTAAGGTACCATTTTTATGAATCTTTGGGAGTCCATTAATGGAGGGGACTACAGGAAACTGCACAACAAAATAATCGAAAAGATCATTAGTCAACAAACCTAGAGATCTACATTCAGACAACATATTATAGATATTCAATTGACAACTTTCAACAGCCTTTTGAGTCACAACTTCATATGCATCAGTCATTAACATATCAAGCATGGAGCTCAGATAGAAGCTCCGATTCATAACAACTGTCGAGCCGCCCTTGTCGGCAGGCCGTATAATAATTCTGTCATTTGCCTTTAAATCTGAAAGTGCTGTAAACTCAGCATTAGTCAAATTATCACGCAAATCAAAAAAGGTAGAGGTGGAAGTACTGTATAAATCTCTTTCAACCGCAGTAAGAAAGAGTTCTAAATCAGGTGCTAAACGTGGATTTAATAAACTTTTCTTTTTAAAAAATCTTTGCTCACCTCCAATATTTGGGTCCTGAAAAAGCAATTTTAAGTTGACACTCCTAAGAAACATCCTAATGGCCAGGATGTTATCACTAACATCCACTCGCTTACTGGGAATGAAAGTTAGTCCTTTGGCAAGTACCGAAGATTTCGCTTCCGTAAGTACATGGTCCGAAATATTCCATATCAATGATTCTGCCCCCATCGTTGCTTGTACGGGCAATTGTAGGACTCAATACTGGCTTCCGTGCGCTTGACTCCACCATGTGGCTCCAGTTCTATTGACCTCTTCCTGCCTATCCGAATTGGAAGGGGAGCATTTGGAAAAACCTGTTGCTCGTCAGTGCGAAGGTTCTCCAAATGTATCTTGCGTCTGACTAGTGTGCTGGTATGAACAGCTTCCCCGTATTCCTCTTCCAGTGGCATGGAATGAGACTCGGCTGGGGTGAAGTATACAGAAGTAACCAACTTGGGGGTTATTACTTCCTCATCTGGTTTATCGGAGGCAGAAGCAACTGTCCCATTGCTGGTGCCTTGCCTGGATAGTTGATGTTTGATAGACTTCTGACCAGTGAAATCGCTGGCATGTACAGACCCATGATCTAAAAATACCGTAGATTCTGTGGGAGTGGTCCGCGTGAGTTGGACAGGCAATGTAGCTAATCTATTGTTCACAGGCTGTTGTGAAATCGCAGCATTCTTAGGCCACATGAACACATTGTTGTTAGCAAAATCTCTCTTATCTCTGGAGAGTTTCTTCTTCTTCTGTAAAATTAAATTGTTGCCATACCTGTTAATCCTGTCCATCAACTCATGCAAGAAAATGTCAGCAGAGTCTGTGCCTAAGAGGCCTATAAGCTGTTGCTGTTGTTCACTTATCAAATCAAGAAGGTCATCCTCCTTCGGTCTAAAAAAATCTATAAGAAGTTCCATATATGCTGTGCTGGCTTGTAGGTTGATTTTCTGCCAAAGAATCAGTAAATCCGGAAAAGCAGTTCCATAAGTTGGCATATTGAGTATGCAAAGGCCTCTGGGGATAACTTTGCATTGGATACTAGCTTCAAGATGGTACCGCTGGCTTTGCAACCTTTTAAATCTAAAGAGATTGTTCTCCATATCTCTTTTCAGTTGCCTAGCCAAAATTTCAGTGTTGGCATCCACAACTTCAGTGTCGAATGTCTCTGAACTATCAGAAGATAATAAAGGATTAGCAAAATCAACCAAACAGTTCTTAATAGGACCCACAGATCCTAAGCGTACTTGCTCCTGATGGGTACTCGCTCCCGGTGCATTCGAATCAGCCACAACTTCCATACCTTCACCGAAAAACAGCACAAATGCTAAAACAAACCCAGAAACCTCAGCAAGGTATGAACCAAACAAATCCCAGAACTGGCTGAAGGTATAGTCCACAAATAAAATGAACAAAGTTTGGCAAAAACGATCAAATAACAGCCAAAAACTGCCAAATGTAAAATCAAAGAATCCAAGTTTTAATCGATGTAAGCGCTTTCGCGGTTCACCCGCTCCATCAGACATACATAAAAATGGCATCACTTCCTTCATTAAATAATTCAAATATGCATATGTCATATCCTGTTAAAATTTGTCATATCCTGTTAAAATTTTAAAGACACAACACCGCTAAAAAATGTATGACAAAAAGTGTCAAATAAAAATACTTATCAAACAATACGTTGAAATGAAAGTTATCAAAAAATATACATTATCTGAGCGATCTAGCTTTCAACACAGGTTTTAGTGGCACATGATCATTCAGGCCCCTGCCTCGATGTGCCGCTAACCTTAATATCCATCTGACCTCAGAAAGCTCTGTAATATTCACTAGATCACCTCCTCTTGGACTTTCAAAATGAACACAGAGGACCTGAAACAAAAAAACATGTCCTGCAAAAGACAGCATATGTTTGGCTATAGCACTATATGTCTCTAGTCTATTAAAGCAATATAGATGGTCCCTTATACGCTCACATAGGGAGCGATTCGTTTTGCCAACATAGAACATATAGCACTGTTGGCAACATGCCACATAGACTATATTCTTGGTGCTACAATCTGAATAATATCTAAGATCCCAAAGGCATCCATCATTTGGATTTCTAAAAAACCTGAAAGTATCAATATATGCGCATTGGTGGCAGGACCCACATTTATGTGTCCCTAGATCATAGACTGGTCTATCATTGAACACATTAAGAGACAACTTGGGAAAACAAAGATGCTGTTTAAGGTTCTTCAGGTTACTGAAGACATAATGTGGGCAGTTCCCAACAACGCGCTGTGTATCACTATTGGCAGTGAGAATGTTCCAATTGTCACATATCACCTGCTGTACAAAAGACACATTCTTGCCATATGGTAGAATCAAAGGAGTCTGTGAAGAGAAAGTAGGTACTCTAGGACCCACATGTGAGTTAGAAAAATATGGTCTACCTTTGTGTGGCCTAAGTTTAATAACATTACTATAAATAGAATCTATATTGTTGTCATCGTAACCTCTATGCAAAAAACTGTGTCTCAATTTAAGTAGTTCAGATGTAAATAAACAGTCATCTGAACAGAGGCATGAAATCCTGAGTGCTTGACCCTTGACAATATTGTCAAAGGTCCTCGGGTGGTGCATGCTACCTGTAGAAAGAAATGAAGCTCTGTAGCAGGGTTTCCTGAATACTTTGGTGTGTAAAGATCCATTGTCCCTATATACAGTGACATCCAAATAGTTGATGGAATCTGTGGAATGCTCCATTGTAAACTTCAAAAAGCCCTCCAATCCATTCACATACTCAAAAAACGACTCAAGGGCATCAGCTGTGCCATGCCAAATGAGTTGATGGACAGGATTAACAGGTATGGCAACAATTTAATTTTACAGAAGAAGAAGAAACTCTCCAGAGATAAGAGAGATTTTGCTAACAACAATGTGTTCATGTGGCCTAAGAATGCTGCGATTTCACAACAGCCTGTGAACAATAGATTAGCTACATTGCCTGTCCAACTCACGTGGACCACTCCCACAGAATCTACGGTATTTTTAGATCATGGGTCTGTACATGCCAGCGATTCCACTGGTCAGAAGTCTATCAAACATCAACTACCCAGGCAAGGCACCAGCAATGGGACAGTTGCTTCTGCCTCCGATAAACCAGATGAGGAAGTAATAACCCCCAAGTTGGTTACTTCTGTCTACTTCACCCCAGCTGAGTCTCGTTCCATGCCACTGGAAGAGGAACACGGAGAAGCTGTTCGTACCAGCACAGTAGTCAGACGCAAGATATATTTGGAGAACCTTCGCACTGACGAGCAACAGGTTTTTCCAAATGCTCCCCTTCCGATTTGGATGGGCAGGAAGAGGTCAATAGAACTGGAGCCACATGGTGGAGTCAAGCGCAAGAAAGCCAGTATGGAGTCCTACAATCGCCCGTACAAGCAACGATGGGGGCAGAATCGTTGATATGGAATATTTCGGACCATGTACTTACGGAAGCGGAATCTTCAGTACTTGCCAAAGGACTAACTTTCATTCCCAGTAAGCGAGTGGATGTTAGTGATAACATCCTGGCCATTAGGATGTTTCTTAGGAGTGTCAACTTAAAATTGCTTTTTCAGGACCCAAATATTGGAGGTGAGCAAAGATTTTTTAAAAAGAAAAGTTTATTAAATCCACGTTTAGCACCTGATTTAGAACTCTTTCTTACTGCGGTTGAAAGAGATTTATACAGTACTTCCACCTCTACCTTTTTTGATTTGCGTGATAATTTGACTAATGCTGAGTTTACAGCACTTTCAGACTTAAAGGCAAATGACAGAATTATTATACGGCCTGCCGACAAGGGCGGCTCGACAGTTGTTATGAATCGGAGCTTCTATCTGAGCTCCATGCTAGATATGTTAATGACTGATACATATGAAGTTGTGACTCAAAAGGCTGTTGAAAGTTGTCAATTGAATATCTATAATATGTTGTCTGAATGTAGATCTCTGGGATTGTTGACTAATGATCTTTTTGATTATTTTGTTGTGCAGTTTCCTGTAGTCCCCTCCATTAATGGACTCCTAAAGATTCATAAAAATGGTACCTTACCCCCTCTTAGGCCCATTGTTGCTGGAGAGGGGTGGCTTACAGAACCCCTTTCCGTGTACTTGGATTGTAAGCTTAAACAGGTTCTAGCACGGTTTACTTGTCCTTAGAGACACCAGTCAATTCTTAAGTGATTTGTATCAATGTGTTCAAGCTATGGAAAGTTTAGATGGTGTACAGTTCGTTACTATGGATGTAACATCATTATTTACATGCATCCCTAACAATATAGGAATTGACTTGGTTAGGAAGTTAATGTGTGAAACTCTTACAGCTACTGAGGCTGACTTACTGAGTTTGCTGCTTGAGACAGTCCTGGAGAATAATTATTTTGTCTTCTTGGACAGTCATTACAGACAGACCACTGGAGTAGCCATGGGCACCAGCTGTGCCAATTCTTATGCTAACTTAGTCATGGTAGCCTGGGAGAGAGGTCATGTTGACATGCACCAACATCGTCTTTTACAGACGTTTTGTTGATGACCTCTTTCTCCTTTGGCATGGCACAGCTGATGCCCTTGAGTCGTTTTTTGAGTATGTGAATGGATTGGAGGGCTTTTTGAAGTTTACAATGGAGCATTCCACAGATTCCATCAACTATTTGGATGTCACTGTATATAGAGACACTGGATCTTTACACACCAAAGTATTCAGGAAACCCTGCTACAGAGCTTCATTTCTTTCTACAGGTAGCATGCACCACCCGAGGACCTTTGACAATATTGTCAAGGGTCAAGCACTCAGGATTTCACGCCTCTGTTCAGATGACTGTTTATTTACATCTGAACTACTTAAATTGAGACACAGATTTTGCATAGAGGTTATGATGACAACAATATAGATTCTATTTATAGTAATGTTATTAAACTTAGGCCATACAAAGGTAGACCATATTTTTCTAACTCACATGTGGGTCCTAGAGTACCTACTTTCTCTTCACAGACTCCTTTGATTCTACCATATGGCAAGAATGTGTCTTTTGTACAGCAGGTGATATGTGACAATTGGAACATTCTCACTGCCAATAGTGATACACAGCGCGTTGTTGGGAACTGCCCACAGTATGTCTTCAGTAACCTGAAGAACCTTAAACAGCATCTTTGTTTTCCCAAGTTGTCTCTTAATGTGTTCAATGATAGACCAGTCTATGATCTAGGGACACATAAATGTGGGTCCTGCCACCAATGCGCATATATTGATACTTCGAGGTTTTTTAGAAATCCAAACGATGGACGCCTTTGGAATCTTAGATGTTATTCAGATTGTAGCACTAAGAATATAGTCTATGTGGCATGTTGCCAACAGTGCTATATGTTCTATGTTGGCAAAACGAATCGTTCCCTACGTGAGCATATAAGGGACCATCTATATTGCTTTAATAGACTAGAGACATATAGTGCTATAGCCAAACATATGCTGTCTTTTGCAGGACATGTTTTTTTGTTTCAGGTCCTCTGTGTTCATTTTGAAAGTCCAAGAGGAGGTGATCTAGTGAATATTACAGAGCTTTCTGTGGTCAGATGGATATTAAGGTTAGCGGCACATCGAGGCAGGGGCCTGAACGATCATGTGCCATTAAAACCTGTGTTGAAAGCTAGATCGCTCAGATAATGTATATTTTTTTATAACTTTCATTTTTATTTAACGTATTGTTTGATAAGTATTTTTATTTGACACTTTTTGTCATACATTTTTTAGCGGTGTTGTGTCTTTAAAATTTAACAGGATATGACAAATTTTAACAGGATATGACATATGCATATTTGAATTATTTTATGAAGGAAGTGATGCCATTTTTATGTATGTCTGATGAAGCGGGTGAACCGCGAAAGCACTTACATCGATTAAAACTTGGATTCTTTGATTTTACATTTGGCAGTTTTTGGCTGTTATTTGATCGTTTTTGCCAAACTTTGTTCATTTTATTTGTGGACTATACCTTCAGCCAGTTCTGGGATTTGTTTGGTTCATACCTTGCTGAGGTTTCTGGGTTTGTTTTAGCATTTCTGCTGTTTTTCGGTGAAGGTATGGAAGTTGTGGCTGATTCGAACGCACCGGGAGCGAGTACCCATCAGGAGCAAGTACTCTTAGGATCTGTGGGTCCTATTAAGAACTGTTTGGTTGATTTTGCTAATCCTTTATTGTCTTCTGATAGTTCAGAGACATTTGACACTGAAGTTGTGGATGCCGACACTGAAATTTTGGCTAAGCAACTGAATAGAGATATGGAGAACAATCTCTTTAGATTTAAAAGGTTGCAAAGCCAGCAGTACCATCTTGAAGCTAGTATCCAATGCAAAGTTATCCCCAGAGGCCTTCGTGATACTCAATATGCCAACTTATGGAACCGCTTCCGGATTTACTGATTCATTGGCAGAAAATCAACCTACAAGCCAGCACAGCATATATGGAACTTCTTATAGATTTTTTTAGACCGAAGGAGGATGACCTTCTTGATTTGATAAGCGAACAACAGCAACAGCTTATAGGCCTCTTAGGCACAGACTCTGCTGACATTTTCTTGCATGAGTTGATGGACAGGATTAACAGGTATGGCAACAATTTAATTTTACAGAAGAAGAAGAAACTCTCCAGAGATAAGAGAGATTTTGCTAACAACAATGTGTTCATGTGGCCTAAGAATGCTGCGATTTCACAACAGCCTGTGAACAATAGATTAGCTACATTGCCTGTCCAACTCACGTGGACCACTCACGCAGAATCTACGGTATTTTTAGATCATGGGTCTGTACATGCCAGCGATTCCACTGGTCAGAAGTCTATCAAACATCAACTAACCAGGCAAGGCACCAGCAATGGGACAGTTGCTTCTGCCTCCGATAAACCAGATGAGGAAGTAATAATCCCCAAGTTGGTTACTTCTGTCTACTTCACCCCAGCCGAGTCTCGTTCCATGCCACTGGAAGAGGAACACGGGGAAGCTGTTTGTACCAGCACAGTAGTCAGATGCAAGATACATTTGGAGAACCTTCGCACTGACGAGCAACAGGTTTTTCCAAACGCTCCCCTTCCGATTCGGATAGGCAGGAAGAGGTCAATAGAACTGGAGCCACATGGTGGAGTCAAGCAAGGAAGCCAGTATGGAGTCCTACAATCGCCTGCATAAGCAACGATGGGGCAGAATCGTAGATATGGAATATTTCGACCATGTACTTACGGAAGCGGAATCTTCGGTACTTGCCAAAGGACTAACTTTCATTCCCAGTAAGAGTGGATGTTAGTGATAACATCCTGGCCATTAGGATGTTTCTTAGGAGTGTCAACTTAAAATTGCTTTTCAGGACCCAAATATTGGAGGTGAGCAAAGATTTTTTAAAAAGAAAAGTTTATTAAATCCACGTTTAGCACCTGATTTAGAACTCTTTCTTACTGCGGTTGAAAGAGATTTATACAGTACTTCCACCTCTACCTTTTTTGATTTGCGTGATAATTTGACTAATGCTGAGTTTACAGCACTTTCAGACTTAAAGGCAAATGACAGAATTATTATACGGCCTGCCGACAAGGCGCTCGACAGTTGTTATGAATCGGAGCTTCTATCTGAGCTCCATGCTTGATATGTTAATGACTGATGCATATGAAGTTGTGACTCAAAAGGCTGTTGAAAGTTGTCAATTGAATATCTATAATATGTTGTCTGAATGTAGATCTCTAGGATTGTTGACTAATGATCTTTTTGATTATTTTGTTGTGCAGTTTCCTGTAGTCCCCTCCATTAATGGACTCCCAAAGATTCATAAAAATGGTACCTTACCCCCTCTTAGGCCCATTGTTGCTGGAGAGGGGTGGCTTACAGAACCCCTTTCTGTGTACTTGGATTGTAAGCTTAAACAGGTTCTAGCACGGTTTACTTGTCCTTAGAGACACCAGTCAATTCTTAAGTGATTTGTATCAATGTGTTCAAGCTATGGAAAGTTTAGATGGTGTACAGTTCGTTACTATGGATGTAACATCATTATTTACATGCATCCCTAACAATATAGGAATTGACTTGCTTAGGAAGTTAATGTGTGAAACTCTTACAGCTACTGAGGCTGACTTTCTGAGTTTGCTGCTTGAGACAGTCCTGGAGAACAATTATTTTGTCTTCTTGGACAGTCATTACAGACAGACCACTGGAGTAGCCATGGGCACCAGCTGTGCCAATTCTTATGCTAACTTAGTCATGGTAGCCTGGGAGAGAGAGGTCATGTTGACATGCACCAACATCGTCTTTTACAGACGTTTTGTTGATGACCTCTTTCTCCTTTGGCATGGCACAGCTGATGCCCTTGAGTCGTTTTTTGAGTATGTGAATGGATTGGAGGGCTTTTTGAAGTTTACAATGGAGCATTCCACAGATTCCATCAACTATTTGGATGTCACTGTATATAGAGACACTGGATCTTTACACACCAAAGTATTCAGGAAACCCTGCTACAGAGCTTCATTTCTTTCTACAGGTAGCATGCACCACCCGAGGACCTTTGACAATATTGTCAAGGGTCAAGCACTCAGGATTTCACGCCTCTGTTCAGATGACTGTTTATTTACATCTGAACTACTTAAATTGAGACACAGTTTTTTGCATAGAGGTTACGATGACAACAATACAGATTCTATTTATAGTAATGTTATTAAACTTAGGCCACACAAAGGTAGACCATATTTTTCTAACTCACATGTGGGTCCTAGAGTACCTACTTTCTCTTCACAGACTCCTTTGATTCTACCATATGGCAAGAAAGTGTCTTTTGTATAGCAGGTGATATGTGACAATTGGAACATTCTCACTGCCAATAGTGATACACAGTGCGTTGTTGGGAACTGCCCACATTATGTCTTCAGTAACCTGAAGAACCTTAAACAGCATCTTTGTTTTCCCAAGTTGTCTCTTAATGTGTTCAATGATAGACCAGTCTATGATCTAGGGACACATAAATGTGGGTCCTGCCACCAATGCGCATATATTGATACTTCCAGGTTTTTTAGAAATCCAAATGATGGACGCCTTTGGGATCTTAGATGTTATTCAGATTGTAGCACCAAGAATATAGTCTATGTGACATGTTGCCAACAGTGCTATATGTTCTATGTTGGCAAAACGAATCGCTCCCTACATGAGCGTATAAGGAACCATCTATATTGCTTTAATAGACTAGAGACATATAGTGCTATAGCCAGACATATGCTGTCTTTTGCAGGACATGTTTTTTTGTTTCAGGTCCTCTGTGTTCATTTTGAAAGTCCAAGAGGAGGTGATCTAGTGAATATTACAGAGCTTTCTGAGGTCAGATGGATATTAAGGTTAGCGGCACATCGAGGCAGGGGCCTGAACGATCATGTGCCGTTAAAACCTGTGTTGAAAGCTAGATCGCTCAGATAATGTATATTTTTTGATAACTTTCATTTTTATTTAACGTATTGTTTGATAAGTATTTTTATTTGACACTTTTTGTCATACATTTTTTAGCGGTGTTGTGTCTTTAAAATTTTAACAGGATATGACAAATTTTAACAGGATATGACATATGCATATTTGAATTTTTTAATGAAGGAAGTGATGCCATTTTTATGTATGACTGATGAAGCGGGTGAACTGAAAGCGCTTACATCGATTAAAACTTGGATTCTTTGATTTTACATTTGGCAGTTTTTGGCTGTTATTTGATCGTTTTTGCCAAACTTTGTTCATTTTATTTGTGGACTATACCTTCAGCCAATTCTGGGATTTGTTTGGTTCATACCTTGCTGAGGTTTCTGGGTTTGTTTTAGCATTTGTGCTGTTTTTCGGTGAAGGTATGGAAGTTGTGGCTGATTCGAACGCACCGGGAGCGAGTACCCATCAGGAGCAAGTACGCTTAGGATCTGTGGGTCCTATTAAGAACTGTTCGGTTGATTTTGCTAATCCTTTATTGTCTTCTGATAGTTCAGAGACATTCGCCACTGAAGTTGTGGATGCCGACACTGAAATTTTGGCTAGGCAACTGAAAAGAGATATGGAGAACAATCTCTTTAGATTTAAAAGGTTGCAAAGCCAGCGGTACCATCTTGAAGCTAGTATCCAATGCAAAGTTATCCCCAGAGGCCTTCGCATACTCAATATACCAAATTATGGAACCGCTTTTCCGGATTTACTGATTCGTTGGCAGAAAATCAACCTACAAGCCAGCACAGCATATATGGAACTTCTTATAGATTTTTTTAGACCGAAGGAGGATGACCTTCTTGATTTGATAAGCGAACAACAGCAACAGCTTATAGGCCTCTTAGGCACAGACTCTGCTGATATTTTCTTGCATGAGTTGATGGACAGGATTAACAGGTATGGCAACAATTTAATTTTACAGAAGAAGAAGAAACTCTCCAGAGATAAGAGAGATTTTGCTAACAACAATGTGTTCATGTGGCCTAAGAATGCTGCGATTTCACAACAGCCTGTGAACAATAGATTAGCTACATTGCCTGTCCAACTCATGCGGACCACTCCCGCAGAATCTACGGTATTTTTAGATCATGGGTCTGTACATGCCAGCGATTCCACTGGTCAGAAGTCTATCAAACATCAACTAACCAGGCAAGGCACCAGCAATGGGACAATTGTTTCTGCCTCCGATAAACCAGATGAGGAAGTAATAATCCCCAAGTTGGTTACTTCTGTCTACTTCACCCCAGCCGAGTCTCGTTCCATGCCACTGGAAGAGGAACACGGGGAAGCTGTTCGTACCAGCACAGTAGTCAGACGCAAGATACATTTGGAGAACCTTCGCACTGACGAGCAACAGGTTTTTCCAAACGCTCCCCTTCCGATTCGGATAGGCAGGAAGAGGTCAATAGAACTGGAGCCACATGGTGGAGTCAAGTGCAAGGAAGCCAGTATGGAGTTCTACAATCGCCCGTACAAGCAACGATGGGGGCAGAATCGTAGATATGGAATATTTCGGACCATGTACTTACGGAAGCGGAATCTTCGGTACTTGCCAAAGGACTAACTTTCATTCCCAGTAAGCGAGTGGATGTTAGTGATAACATCCTGGCCATTAGGATGTTTCTTAGGAGTGTCAACTTAAAATTGCTTTTTCAGGACCCAAATATTGGAGGTGAGCAAAGATTTTTTAAAAAGAAAAGTTTATTAAATCCACGTTTACCACCTGATTTAGAACTCTTTCTTACTGCGGTTGAAAGAGATTTATACAGTACTTCCACCTCTACCTTTTTTGATTTGCGTGATAATTTGACTAATGCTGAGTTTACAGCACTTTCAGACTTAAAGGCAAATGACAGAATTATTATACGGCCTGCCGACAAGGGCGGCTCGACAGTTGTTATGAATCGGAGCTTCTATCTGAGCTCCATGCTTGATATGTTAATGACTGATGCATATGAAGTTGTGACTCAAAAGGCTGTTGAAAGTTGTCAATTGAATATCTATAATATGTTGTCTGAATGTAGATCTCTAGGATTGTTGACTAATGATCTTTTTGATTATTTTGTTGTGCAGTTTCCTGTAGTCCCCTCTATTAATGGACTCCCAAAGATTCATAAAAATGGTACCTTACCCCCTCTTAGGCCCATTGTTGCTGGAGAGGGGTGGCTTACAGAACCCCTTTCTGTGTACTTGGATTGTAAGTTTAAACAGGTTCTAGCACGGTTTACTTGTCCTTAGAGACACCAGTCAATTCTTAAGTGATTTGTATCGATGTGTTCAAGCTATGGAAAGTTTAGATGGTGTACAGTTCGTTACTATGGATGTAACATCATTATTTACATGCATCCCTAACAATATAGGAATTGACTTGGTTAGGAAGTTAATGTGTGAAACTCTTACAGCTACTGAGGCTGACTTTCTGAGTTTGCTGCTTGAGACAGTCCTGGAGAACAATTATTTTGTCTTCTTGGACAGTCATTACAGACAGACCACTGGAGTAGCCATGGGCACCAGCTGTGCCAATTCTTATGCTAACTTAGTCATGGTAGCCTGGGAGAGAGAGGTCATGTTGATATGCACCAACATCGACATTCAGAGACGTTTTGTTGATGACCTCTTTCTCCTTTGGCATGGCACAGCTGATGCCCTTGAGTCGTTTTTGAGTATGTGAATGGATTGGAGGGCTTTTTGAAGTTTACAATGGAGCATTCCACAGATTCCATCAACTATTTGGATGTCACTGTATATAGAGACACTGGATCTTTACACACCAAAGTATTCAGGAAACCCTGCTACAGAGCTTCATTTCTTTCTACAGGTAGCATGCACCACCCGAGGACCTTTGACAATATTGTCAAGGGTCAAGCACTCAGGATTTCACGCCTCTGTTCAGATGACTGTTTATTTACATCTGAACTACTTAAATTGAGACACAGTTTTTTGCATAGAGGTTACGATGACAACAATATAGATTCTATTTATAGTAATGTTATTAAACTTAGGCCACACAAAGGTAGACCATATTTTTCTAACTCACATGTGGGTCCTAGAGTACCTACTTTCTCTTCACAGACTCCTTTGATTCTACCATATGGCAAGAATGTGTCTTTTGTATAGCAGGTGATATGTGACAATTGGAACATTCTCACTGCCAATAGTGATACACAGTGCGTTGTTGGGAACTGCCCACATTATGTCTTCAGTAACCTGAAGAACCTTAAACAGCATCTTTGTTTTCCCAAGTTGTCTCTTAATGTGTTCAATGATAGACCAGTCTATGATCTAGGGACACATAAATGTGGGTCCTGCCACCAATGCGCATATATTGATACTTCCAGGTTTTTTAGAAATCCAAATGATGGACGCCTTTGGGATCTTAGATGTTATTCAGATTGTAGCACCAAGAATATAGTCTATGTGACATGTTGCCAACAGTGCTATATGTTCTATGTTGGCAAAACGAATCGCTCCCTACGTGAGCGTATAAGGAACCATCTATATTGCTTTAATAGACTAGAGACATATAGTGCTATAGCCAAACATATGCTGTCTTTTGCAGGACATGTTTTTTTGTTTCAGGTCCTCTGTGTTCATTTTGAAAGTCCAAGAGGAGGTGATCTAGTGAATATTACAGAGCTTTCTGAGGTCAGATGGATATTAAGGTTAGCGGCACATCGAGGCAGGGGCCTGAACGATCATGTGCCGTTAAAACCTGTGTTGAAAGCTAGATCGCTCAGATAATGTATATTTTTTGATAACTTTCATTTTTATTTAACGTATTGTTTGATAAGTATTTTTATTTGACACTTTTTGTCATACATTTTTTAGCGGTGTTGTGTCTTTAAAATTTTAACAGGATATGACAAATTTTAACAGGATATGACATATGCATATTTGAATTTTTTAATGAAGGAAGTGATGCCATTTTTATGTATGACTGATGAAGCGGGTGAACTGCGAAAGCGCTTACATCGATTAAAACTTGGATTCTTTGATTTTACATTTGGCAGTTTTTGGCTGTTATTTGATCGTTTTTGCCAAACTTTGTTCATTTTATTTGTGGACTATACCTTCAGCCAGTTCTGGGATTTGTTTGGTTCATACCTTGCTGAGGTTTCTGGGTTTGTTTTAGCATTTGTGCTGTTTTTCGGTGAAGGTATGGAAGTTGTGGCTGATTCGAACGCACCGGGAGCGAGTACCCATCAAGAGCAAGTACGCTTAGGATCTGTGGGTCCTATTAAGAACTGTTCGGTTGATTTTGCTAATCCTTTATTGTCTTCTGATAGTTCAGAGACATTCGCCACTGAAGTTGTGGATGCCGACACTGAAATTTTGGCTAGGCAACTGAAAAGAGATATGGAGAACAATCTCTTTAGATTTAAAAGGTTGCAAAGCCAGCGGTACCATCTTGAAACTAGTATCCAATGCAAAGTTATCCCCAGAGGCCTTCGTGATACTCAATATACCAAATTATGGAACCGCTTTTCCGGATTTACTGATTCGTTGGTAGAAAATCAACCTACAAGCCAGCACAGCATATATGGAACTTCTTATAGATTTTTTTAGACCGAAGGAGGATGACCTTCTTGATTTGATAAGCGAACAACAGCAACAGCTTATAGGCCTCTTAGGCACAGACTCTGCTGATATTTTCTTGCATGAGTTGATGGACAGGATTAACAGGTATGGCAACAATTTAATTTTACAGAAGAAGAAGAAACTCTCCAGAGATAAGAGAGATTTTGCTAACAACAATGTGTTCATGTGGCCTAAGAATGCTGCGATTTCACAACAGCCTGTGAACAATAGATTAGCTACATTGCCTGTCCAACTCACGCGGACCACTCCCGCAGAATCTACGGTATTTTTAGATCATGGGTCTGTACATGCCAGCGATTCCACTGGTCAGAAGTCTATCAAACATCAACTAACCAGGCAAGGCACCAGCAATGGGACAGTTGTTTCTGCCTCCGATAAATCAGATGAGGAAGTAATAATCCCCAAGTTGGTTACTTCTGTCTACTTCACCCCAGCCGAGTCTCGTTCCATGCCACTGGAAGAGGAACACGGGGAAGCTGTTCGTACCAGCACAGTAGTCAGACGCAAGATACATTTGGAGAACCTTCGCACTGACGAGCAACAGGTTTTTCCAAACGCTCCCCTTCCGATTCGGATAGGCAGGAAGAGGTCAATAGAACTGGAGCCACATGGTGGAGTCAAGCGCAAGGAAGCCAGTATGGAGTCCTACAATCGCCCGTACAAGCAACGATGGGGGCAGAATCGTAGATATGGAATATTTCGGACCATGTACTTACGGAAGCGGAATCTGCGGTACTTGCCAAAGGACTAACTTTCATTCCCAGTAAGCGAGTGGATGTTAGTGATAACATCCTGGCCATTAGGATGTTTCTTAGGAGTGTCAACTTAAAATTGCTTTTTCAGGACCCAAATATTGGAGGTGAGCAAAGATTTTTTAAAAAGAAAAGTTTATTAAATCCACGTTTACCACCTGATTTAGAACTCTTTCTTACTGCGGTTGAAAGAGATTTATACAGTACTTCCACCTCTACCTTTTTTGATTTGCGTGATAATTTGACTAATGCTGAGTTTACAGCACTTTCAGACTTAAAGGCAAATGACAGAATTATTATACGGCCTGCCGACAAGGGCGGCTCGACAGTTGTTATGAATCGGAGCTTCTATCTGAGCTCCATGCTTGATATGTTAATGACTGATGCATATGAAGTTGTGACTCAAAAGGCTGTTGAAAGTTGTCAATTGAATATCTATAATATGTTGTCTGAATGTAGATCTCTAGGATTGTTGACTAATGATCTTTTTGATTATTTTGTTGTGCAGTTTCCTGTAGTCCCCTCCATTAATGGACTCCTAAAGATTCATAAAAATGGTACCTTACCCCCTCTTAGGCCCATTGTTGCTGGAGAGGGGTGGCTTACAGAACCCCTTTCTGTGTACTTGGATTGTAAGCTTAAACAGGTTCTAGCATGGTTTACTTGTCCTTAGAGACACCAGTCAATTCTTAAGTGATTTGTATCAATGTGTTCAAGCTATGGAAAGTTTAGATGGTGTACAGTTCGTTACTATGGATGTAACATCATTATTTACATGCATCCCTAACAATATAGGAATTGACTTGGTTAGGAAGTTAATGTGTGAAACTCTTACAGCTACTGAGGCTGACTTTCTGAGTTTGCTGCTTGAGACAGTCCTGGAGAATAATTATTTTGTCTTCTTGGACAGTCATTACAGACAGACCACTGGAGTAGCCATGGGCACCAGCTGTGCCAATTCTTATGCTAACTTAGTCATGGTAGCCTGGGAGAGAGAGGTCATGTTGACATGCACCAACATCGCCGTTTACAGACGTTTTGTTGATGACCTCTCTCTACTTTGGCATGGCACAGCTCATGCCCTTGAGTCGTTTTGAGTATGTGAATGGATTGGAGGGCTTTTTGAAGTTTACAATGGAGCATTCCACAGATTCCATCAACTATTTGGATGTCACTGTATATAGAGACACTGGATCTTTACACACCAAAGTATTCAGGAAACCCTGCTACAGAGCTTCATTTCTTTCTACAGGTAGCATGCACCACCCGAGGACCTTTGACAATATTGTCAAGGGTCAAGCACTCAGGATTTCACGCCTCTGTTCAGATGACTGTTTATTTACATCTGAACTACTTAAATTGAGACACAGTTTTTTGCATAGAGGTTACGATGACAACAATATAGATTCTATTTATAGTAATGTTATTAAACTTAGGCCACACAAAGGTAGACCATATTTTTCTAACTCACATGTGGGTCCTAGAGTACCTACTTTCTCTTCACAGACTCCTTTGATTCTACCATATGGCAAGAATGTGTCTTTTGTACAGCAGGTGATATGTGACAATTGGAACATTCTCACTGCCAATAGTGATACACAGCGCGTTGTTGGGAACTGCCCACAGTATGTCTTCAGTAACCTGAAGAACCTTAAACAGCATCTTTGTTTTCCCAAGTTGTCTCTTAATGTGTTCAATGATAGACCAGTCTATGATCTAGGGACACATAAATGTGGGTCCTGCCACCAATGCGCATATATTGATACTTCCAGGTTTTTTAGAAATCCAAACGATGGACGCCTTTGGAATCTTAGATGTTATTCAGATTGTAGCACTAAGAATATAGTCTATGTGGCATGTTGCCAACAGTGCTATATGTTCTATGTTGGCAAAACGAATCGCTCCCTACGTGAGCATATAAGGGACCATCTATATTGCTTTAATAGACTAGAGACATATAGTGCTATAGCCAAACATATGCTGTCTTTTGCAGGACATGTTTTTTTGTTTCAGGTCCTCTGTGTTCATTTTGAAAGTCCAAGAGGAGGTGATCTAGTGAATATTACAGAGCTTTCTGGGGTCGGATGGATGTTGGGGTTGGCGGCACATCGAGGCGGGGGCCTGGGCGATCATGTGCCATTAAAACCTGTGTTGAAAGCTAGATCGCTCAGATAATGTATATTTTTTTATAACTTTCATTTTTATTTAACGTATTGTTTGATAAGTATTTTTATTTGACACTTTTGTCATACATTTTTAGCGGTGTTGTGTCTTTGAAATTTAACAGGATATGACAAATTTTAACAGGATATGACATATGCATATTTGAATTATTTTATGAAGGAAGTGATGCCATTTTTATGTATGTCTGATGAAGCGGGTGAACCGCGAAAGCACTTACATCGATTAAAACTTGGATTCTTTGATTTTACATTTGGCAGTTTTTGGCTGTTATTTGATCGTTTTTGCCAAACTTTGTTCATTTTATTTGTGGACTATACCTTCAGCCAGTTCTGGGATTTGTTTGGTTCATACCTTGCTGAGGTTTCTGGGTTTGTTTTAGCATTTCTGCTGTTTTTTGGTGAAGGTATGGAAGTTGTGGCTGATTCGAACGCACCGGGAGCGAGTACCCATCAGGAGCAAGTACTCTTAGGATCTGTGGGTCCTATTAAGAACTGTTTGGTTGATTTTGCTAATCCTTTATTGTCTTCTGATAGTTCAGAGACATTTGACACTGAAGTTGTGGATGCCGACACTGAAATTTTGGCTAAGCAACTGAATAGAGATATGGAGAACAATCTCTTTAGATTTAAAAGGTTGCAAAGCCAGCAGTACCATCTTGAAGCTAGTATCCAATGCAAAGTTATCCCCAGAGGCCTTCGCATACTCAATATGCCAACTTATGGAACCGCTTTTCCGGATTTACTGATTCATTGGCAGAAAATCAACCTACAAGCCAGCACAGCATATATGGAACTTCTTATAGATTTTTTTAGACCGAAGGAGGATGACCTTCTTGATTTGATAAGCGAACAACAGCAACAGCTTATAGGCCTCTTAGGCACAGACTCTGCTGACATTTTCTTGCATGAGTTGATGGACAGGATTAACAGGTATGGCAACAATTTAATTTTACAGAAGAAGAAGAAACTCTCCAGAGATAAGAGAGATTTTGCTAACAACAATGTGTTCATGTGGCCTAAGAATGCTGCGATTTCACAACAGCCTGTGAACAATAGATTAGCTACATTGCCTGTCCAACTCACGTGGACCACTCCCGCCGAATCTACGGTATTTTTAGATCATGGGTCTGTACATGCCAGCGATTCCACTGGTCAGAAGTCTATCAAACATCAACTACCCAGGCAAGGCACCAGCAATGGGACAGTTGCTTCTGCCTCCAATAAACCAGATGAGGAAGTAATAACCCCCAAGTTGGTTACTTCTGTCTACTTCACCCCAGCTGAGTCTCGTTCCATGCCACTGGAAGAGGAACACGGAGAAGCTGTTCATACCAGCACAGTAGTCAGACGCAAGATACATTTGGAGAACCTTCGCACTGACGAGCAACAGGTTTTTCCAAATGCTCCCCTTCCGATTTGGATGGGCAGGAAGAGGTCAATAGAACTGGAGCCACATGGTGAAGTCAAGCGCAAGAAAGCCAGTATGGAGTCCTATAATCGCCCGTACAAGCAACGATGGGGGCAGAATCGTTGATATGGAATATTTCGGACCATGTACTTACGGAAGCGGAATCTTCAGTACTTGCCAAAGGACTAACTTTCATTCCCAGTAAGCGAGTGGATGTTAGTGATAACATCCTGGCCATTAGGATGTTTCTTAGGAGTGTCAACTTAAAATTGCTTTTTCAGGACCCAAATATTGGAGGTGAGCAAAGATTTTTTAAAAAGAAAAGTTTATTAAATCCACGTTTACCACCTGATTTAGAACTCTTTCTTACTGCGGTTGAAAGAGATTTATACAGTACTTCCACCTCTACCTTTTTTGATTTGCGTGATAATTTGACTAATGCTGAGTTTACAGCACTTTCAGACTTAAAGGCAAATGACAGAATTATTATAATGGCCTGCCGACAAGGGCTCGACAGTTGTTATGAATCGGAGCTTCTATCTGAGCTCCATGCTAGATATGTTAATGACTGATGCATATGAAGTTGTGACTCAAAAGGCTGTTGAAAGTTGTCAATTGAATATCTATAATATGTTGTCTGAATGTAGATCTCTAGGATTGTTGACTAATGATCTTTTTGATTATTTTGTTGTGCAGTTTCCTGTAGTCCCCTCCATTAATGGACTCCTAAAGATTCATAAAATGGTACCTTACCCCCTCTTAGGCCCATTGTTGCTGGAGAGGGGTGGCTTACAGAACCCCTTTCTGTGTACTTGGATTGTAAGCTTAAACAGGTTCTAGCACGGTTTACTTGTCCTTAGAGACACCAGTCAATTCTTAAGTGATTTGTATCAATGTGTTCAAGCTATGGAAAGTTTAGATGGTGTACAGTTCGTTACTATGGATGTAACGTCATTATTTACATGCATCCCTAACAATATAGGAATTGACTTGGTTAGGAAGTTAATGTGTGAAACTCTTACAGCTACTGAGGCTGACTTACTGAGTTTGCTGCTTGAGACAGTCCTGGAGAATAATTATTTTGTCTTCTTGGACAGTCATTACAGACAGACCACTGGAGTAGCCATGGGCACCAGCTGTGCCAATTCTTATGCTAACTTAGTCATGGTAGCCTGGGAGAGAGAGGTCATGTTGACATGCACCAACATCGTCTTTTACAGACGTTTTGTTGATGACCTCTTTCTCCTTTGGCATGGCACAGCTGATGCCCTTGAGTCGTTTTTTGAGTATGTGAATGGATTGGAGGGCTTTTTGAAGTTTACAATGGAGCATTCCACAGATTCCATCAACTATTTGGATGTCACTGTATATAGAGACACTGGATCTTTACACACCAAAGTATTCAGGAAACCCTGCTACAGAGCTTCATTTCTTTCTACAGGTAGCATGCACCACCAAAGGACCTTTGACAACATTGTCAAGGGTCAAGCACTCAGGATTTCACGCCTCTGTTCAGTTGACTGTTTATTTACATCTGAACTACTTAAATTGAGACACAGTTTTTGCATAGAGGTTACGATGACAACAATATAGATTCTATTTATAGTAATGTTATTAAACTTAGGCCACACAAAGGTAGACCATATTTTTCTAACTCACATGTGGGTCCTAGAGTACCTACTTTCTCTTCACAGACTCCTTTGATTCTACCATATGGCAAGAATGTGTCTTTTGTACAGCAGGTGATATGTGACAATTGGAACATTCTCACTGCCAATAGTGATACACAGCGCGTTGTTGGGAACTGCCCACAGTATGTCTTCAGTAACCTGAAGAACCTTAAACAGCATCTTTGTTTTCCCAAGTTGTCTCTTAATGTGTTCAATGATAGACCAGTCTATGATCTAGGGACACATAAATGTGGGTCCTGCCACCAATGCGCATATATTGATACTTCCAGGTTTTTTAGAAATCCAAACGATGGACGCCTTTGGAATCTTAGATGTTATTCAGATTGTAGCACTAAGAATATAGTCTATGTGGCATGTTGCCAACAGTGCAATATGTTCTATGTTGGCAAAACGAATCGTTCCCTACGTGAGCATATAAGGGACCATCTATATTGCTTTAATAGACTAGAGACATATAGTGCTATAGCCAAACATATGCTGTCTTTTGCAGGACATGTTTTTTTGTTTCAGGTCCTCTGTGTTCATTTTGAAAGTCCAAGAGGAGGTGATCTAGTGAATATTACAGAGCTTTCTGTGGTCAGATGGATATTAAGGTTAGCGGCACATCGAGGCAGGGGCCTGAACGATCATGTGCCATTAAAACCTGTGTTGAAAGCTAGATCGCTCAGATAATGTATATTTTTTTATAACTTTCATTTTTATTTAACGTATTGTTTGATAAGTATTTTTATTTGACACTTTTTGTCATACATTTTTTAGCGGTGTTGTGTCTTTAAAATTTAACAGGATATGACAAATTTTAACAGGATATGACATATGCATATTTGAATTATTTTATGAAGGAAGTGATGCCATTTTTATGTATGTCTGATGAAGCGGGTGAACCGCGAAAGCACTTACATCGATTAAAACTTGGATTCTTTGATTTTACATTTGGCAGTTTTTGGCTGTTATTTGATCGTTTTTGCCAAACTTTGTTCATTTTATTTGTGGACTATACCTTCAGCCAGTTCTGGGATTTGTTTGGTTCATACCTTGCTGAGGTTTCTGGGTTTGTTTTAGCATTTCTGCTGTTTTTTGGTGAAGGTATGGAAGTTGTGGCTGATTCGAACGCACCGGCAGCGAGTACCCATCAGGAGCAAGTACTCTTAGGATCTGTGGGTCCTATTAAGAACTGTTTGGTTGATTTTGCTAATCCTTTATTGTCTTCTGATAGTTCAGAGACATTTGACACTGAAGTTGTGGATGCCGACACTGAAATTTTGGCTAAGCAACTGAATAGAGATATGGAGAACAATCTCTTTAGATTTAAAAGGTTGCAAAGCCAGCAGTACCATCTTGAAGCTAGTATCCAATGCAAAGTTATCCCCAGAGGCCTTCGCATACTCAATATGCCAACTTATGGAACCGCTTTTCCGGATTTACTGATTCATTGGCAGAAAATCAACCTACAAGCCAGCACAGCATATATGGAACTTCTTATAGATTTTTTTAGACCGAAGGAGGATGACCTTCTTGATTTGATAAGCGAACAACAGCAACAGCTTATAGGCCTCTTAGGCACAGACTCTGCTGACATTTTCTTGCATGAGTTGATGGACAGGATTAACAGGTATGGCAACAATTTAATTTTACAGAAGAAGAAGAAACTCTCCAGAGATAAGAGAGATTTTGCTAACAACAATGTGTTCATGTGGCCTAAGAATGCTGCGATTTCACAACAGCCTGTGAACAATAGATTAGCTACATTGCCTGTCCAACTCACGTGGACCACTCCCGCAGAATCTACGGTATTTTTAGATCATGGGTCTGTACATGCCAGCGATTCCACTGGTCAGAAGTCTATCAAACATCAACTAACCAGGCAAGGCACCAGCAATGGGACAGTTGCTTAATGCCTCCGATAAACCAGATGAGGAAGTAATAATCCCCAAGTTGGTTACTTCTGTCTACTTCACCCCAGCCGAGTCTCGTTCCATGCCACTGGAAGAGGAACACGGGGAAGCTGTTTGTACCAGCACAGTAGTCAGACGCAAGATACATTTGGAGAACCTTCGCACTGACGAGCAACAGGTTTTTCCAAACGCTCCCCTTCCGATTCGGATAGGCAGGAAGAGGTCAATAGAACTGGAGCCACATGGTGGAGTCAAGCGCAAGGAAGCCAGTATGGAGTTCTACAATCGCCCGTACAAGCAACGATGGGGGCAGAATCGTAGATATGGAATATTTCGGACCATGTACTTACGGAAGCGG
Source organism: Protopterus annectens (assembly GCF_019279795.1). Classification (NCBI taxonomy): domain Eukaryota; kingdom Metazoa; phylum Chordata; order Ceratodontiformes; family Protopteridae; genus Protopterus; species Protopterus annectens. The sequence continues at coordinate 1,207,654,589 of NC_056737.1, forward strand.
AATCTTCGGTACTTGCCAAAGGACTAACTTTCATTCCCAGTAAGCGAGTGGATGTTAGTGATAACATCCTGGCCATTAGGATGTTTCTTAGAGTGTCAACTTAAAATTCCTTTTTCAGGACCCAAATATTGGAGGTGAGCAAAGATTTTTTAAAAAGAAAAGTTTATTAAATCCACGTTTACCACCTGATTTAGAACTCTTTCTTACTGCGGTTGAAAGAGATTTATACAGTACTTCCACCTCTACCTTTTTTGATTTGCGTGATAATTTGACTAATGCTGAGTTTACAGCACTTTCAGACTTAAAGGCAAATGACAGAATTATTATACGGCCTGCCGACAAGGGCGGCTCGACAGTTGTTATGAATCGGAGCTTCTATCTGAGCTCCATGCTTGATATGTTAATGACTGATGCATAAGAAGTTGTGACTCAAAAGGCTGTTGAAAATTGTCAATTGAATATCTATAATATGTTGTCTGAATGTAGATCTCTAGGATTGTTGACTAATGATCTTTTTGATTATTTTGTTGTGCAGTTTCCTGTAGTCCCCTCCATTAATGGACTCCCAAAGATTCATAAAAATGGTACCTTACCCCCTCTTAGGCCCATTGTTGCTGGAGAGGGGTGGCTTACAGAACCCCTCTCTGTGTACTTGGATTGTAAGCTTAAACAGGTTCTAGCACGGTTTACTTGTCCTTAGAGACACCAGTCAATTCTTAAGTGATTTGTATCCATGTGTTCAAGCTATGGAAAGTTTAGATGGTGTACAGTTCGTTACTATGGATGTAACATCATTATTTACATGCATCCCTAACAATATAGGAATTGACTTGGTTAGGAAGTTAATGTGTGAAACTCTTACAGCTACTGAGGCTGACTTACTGAGTTTGCTGCTTGAGACAGTCCTGGAGAACAATTATTTTGTCTTCTTGGACAGTCATTACAGACAGACCACTGGAGTAGCCATGGGCACCAGCTGTGCCAATTCTTATGCTAACTTAGTCATGGTAGCCTGGGAGAGAGAGGTCATGTTGACATGCACCAACATCGTCTTTTACAGACGTTTTGTTGATGACCTCTTTCTACTTTGGCATGGCACAGCTGATGCCCTTGAGTCGTTTTTTGAGTATGTGAATGGATTGGAGGGCTTTTTGAAGTTTACAATGGAGCATTCCACAGATTCCATCAACTATTTGGATGTCACTGTATATAGAGACACTGGATCTTTACACACCAAAGTATTCAGGAAACGCTGCTACAGAGCTTCATTTCTTTCTACAGGTAGCATGCACCACCCGAGGACCTTTGACAATATTGTCAAGGGTCAAGCACTCAGGATTTCACGCCTCTGTTCAGATGACTGTTTATTTACATCTGAACTACTTAAATTGAGACACAGTTTTTTGCATAGAGGTTACGATGACAACAATACAGATTCTATTTATAGTAATGTTATTAAACTTAGGCCACACAAAGGTAGACCATATTTTTCTAACTCACATGTGGGTCCTAGAGTACCTACTTTCTCTTCACAGACTCCTTTGATTCTACCATATGGCAAGAAAGTGTCTTTTGTATAGCAGGTGATATGTGACAATTGGAACATTCTCACTGCCAATAGTGATACACAGTGCGTTGTTGGGAACTGCCCACATTATGTCTTCAGTAACCTGAAGAACCTTAAACAGCATCTTTGTTTTCCCAAGTTGTCTCTTAATGTGTTCAATGATAGACCAGTCTATGATCTAGGGACACATAAATGTGGGTCCTGCCACCAATGCGCATATATTGATACTTCCAGGTTTTTTAGAAATCCAAATGATGGACGCCTTTGGGATCTTAGATGTTATTCAGATTGTAGCACCAAGAATATAGTCTATGTGACATGTTGCCAACAGTGCTATATGTTCTATGTTGGCAAACGAATCGCTCCCTACGTGAGCGTATAAGGAACCATCTATATTGCTTTAATAGACTAGAGACATATAGTGCTATAGCCAAACATATGCTGTCTTTTGCAGGACATGTTTTTGTTTCAGGTCCTCTGTGTTCATTTTGAAAGTCCAAGAGGAGGTGATCTAGTGAATATTACAGAGCTTTCTGAGGTCAGATGGATATTAAGGTTAGCGGCACATCGAGGCAGGGGCCTGAACGATCATGTGCCGTTAAAACCTGTGTTGAAAGCTAGATCGCTCAGATAATGTATATTTTTGATAACTTTCATTTTTATTTAACGTATTGTTTGATAAGTATTTTTATTTGACACTTTTTGTCATACATTTTTTAGCGGTGTTGTGTCTTTAAAATTTTAACAGGATATGACAAATTTTAACAGGATATGACATATGCATATTTGAATTATTTAATGAAGGAAGTGATGCCATTTTTATGTATGACTGATGAAGCGGGTGAACTGCGAAAGCGCTTACATCGATTAAAACTTGGATTCTTTGATTTTACATTTGGCAGTTTTTGGCTGTTATTTGATCGTTTTTGCCAAACTTTGTTCATTTTATTTGTGGACTATACCTTCAGCCAGTTCTGGGATTTGTTTGGTTCATACCTTGCTGAGGTTTCTGGGTTTGTTTTAGCATTTGTGCTGTTTTTCGGTGAAGGTATGGAAGTTGTGGCTGATTCAACGCACGGGGCGAGTACCCATCAGGAGCAAGTACGCTTAGGATCTGTGGGTCCTATTAAGAACTGTTCGGTTGATTTTGCTAATCCTTTATTGTCTTCTGATAGTTCAGAGACATTCGCCACTGAAGTTGTGGATGCCGACACTGAAATTTTGGCTAGGCAACTGAAAAGAGATATGGAGAACAATCTCTTTAGATTTAAAAGGTTGCAAAGCCAGCGGTACCATCTTGAAGCTAGTATCCAATGCAAAGTTATCCCCAGAGGCCTTCGCATACTCAATATACCAAATTATGGAACCGCTTTTCCGGATTTACTGATTCGTTGGCAGAAAATCAACCTACAAGCCAGCACAGCATATATGGAACTTCTTATAGATTTTTTTAGACCAAGGAGGATGACCTTCTTGATTTGATAAGCGAACAACAGCAACAGCTTATAGGCCTCTTAGGCACAGACTCTGCTGATATTTTTTGCATGAGTTGATGGACAGGATTAACAGGTATGGCAACAATTTAATTTTACAGAAGAAGAAGAAACTCTCCAGAGATAAGAGAGATTTTGCTAACAACAATGTGTTCATGTGGCCTAAGAATGCTGCGATTTCACAACAGCCTGTGAACAATAGATTAGCTACATTGCCTGTCCAACTCATGCGGACCACTCCCGCAGAATCTACGGTATTTTTAGATCATGGGTCTGTACATGCCAGCGATTCCACTGGTCAGAAGTCTATCAAACATCAACTAACCAGGCAAGGCACCAGCAATGGGACAGTTGTTTCTGCCTCCGATAAACCAGATGAGGAAGTAATAATCCCCAAGTTGGTTACTTCTGTCTACTTCACCCCAGCCGAGTCTCATTCCATGCCACTGGAAGAGGAACACGGGGAAGCTGTTCATACCAGCACAGTAGTCAGACGCAAGATACATTTGGAGAACCTTCGCACTGACGAGCAACAGGTTTTTCCAAACGCTCCCCTTCCGATTCGGATAGGCAGGAAGAGGTCAATAGAACTGGAGCCACATGGTGGAGTCAAGCGCAAGGAAGCCAGTATGGAGTCCTACAATCGCCCGTACAAGCAACGATGGGGGCAGAATCGTTGATATGGAATATTTCGGACCATGTACTTACGGAAGCAGAATCTTCGGTACTTGCCAAAGGACTAACTTTCATTCCCAGTAAGCGAGTGGATGTTAGTGATAACATCCTGGCCATTAGGATGTTTCTTAGGAGTGTCAACTTAAAATTGCTTTTTCAGGACCCAAATATTGGAGGTGAGCAAAGATTTTTTAAAAAGAAAAGTTTATTAAATCCACGTTTACCACCTGATTTAGAACTCTTTCTTACTGCGGTTGAAAGAGATTTATACAGTACTTCCACCTCTACCTTTTTTGATTTGCGTGATAATTTGACTAATGCTGAGTTTACAGCACTTTCAGACTTAAGGCAAATGACAGAATTATTATACGGCCTGCCGACAAGGGCGGCTCGACAGTTGTTATGAATCGGAGCTTCTATCTGAGCTCCATGCTTGATATGTTAATGACTGATGCATATGAAGTTGTGACTCAAAAGGCTGTTGAAAGTTGTCAATTGAATATCTATAATATGTTGTCTGAATGTAGATCTCTAGGATTGTTGACTAATGATCTTTTTGATTATTTTGTTGTGCAGTTTCCTGTAGTCCCCTCCATTAATGGACTCCCATAGATTCATAAAAATGGTACCTTACCCCCTCTTAGGCCCATTGTTGCTGGAGAGGGGTGGCTTACAGAACCCCTTTCTGTGTACTTGGATTGTAAGCTTAAACAGGTTCTAGCACGGTTTACTTGTCCTTAGAGACACCAGTCAATTCTTAAGTGATTTGTATCAATGTGTTCAAGCTATGGAAAGTTTAGATGGTGTACAGTTCGTTACTATGGATGTAATGTCATTATTTACATGCATCCCTAACAATATAGGAATTGACTTGGTTAGGAAGTTAATGTGTGAAACTCTTACAGCTACTGAGGCTGACTTTCTGAGTTTGCTGCTTGAGACAGTCCTGGAGAATAATTATTTTGTCTTCTTGGACAGTCATTACAGACAGACCACTGGAGTAGCCATGGGCACCAGCTGTGCCAATTCTTATGCTAACTTAGTCATGGTAGCCTGGGAGAGAGAGGTCATGTTGACATGCACCAACATCGTCTTTTACAGACGTTTTGTTGATGACCTCTTTCTACTTTGGCATGGCACAGCTGATGCCCTTGAGTCGTTTTTTGAGTATGTGAATGGATTGGAGGGCTTTTTGAAGTTTACAATGGAGCATTCCACAGATTCCATCAACTATTTGGATGTCACTGTATATAGGGACAATGGATCTTTACACACCAAAGTATTCAGGAAACCCTGCTACAGAGCTTCATTTCTTTCTACAGGTAGCATGCACCACCCGAGGACCTTTGACAATATTGTCAAGGGTCAAGCACTCAGGATTTCACGCCTCTGTTCAGATGACTGTTTATTTACATCTGAACTACTTAAATTGAGACACAGTTTTTGCATAGAGGTTACGATGACAACAATATAGATTCTATTTATAGTAATGTTATTAAACTTAGGCCACACAAAGGTAGACCATATTTTTCTAACTCACATGTGGGTCCTAGAGTACCTACTTTCTCTTCACAGACTCCTTTAATTCTACCATATGGCAAGAATGTGTCTTTTGTACAGCAGGTGATATGTGACAATTGGAACATTCTCACTGCCAATAGTGATACACAGCGCGTTGTTGGGAACTGCCCACAGTATGTCTTCAGTAACCTGAAGAACCTTAAACAGCATCTTTGTTTTCCCAAGTTGTCTCTTAATGTGTTCAATGATAGACCAGTCTATGATCTAGGGACACATAAATGTGGGTCCTGCCACCAATGCGCATATATTGATATTTCCAGGTTTTTTAGAAATCCAAATGATGGACGCCTTTGGGATCTTAGATGTTATTCAGATTGTAGCACCAAGAATATAGTCTATGTGGCATGTTGCCAACAGTGCTATATGTTCTATGTTGGCAAAACGAATCGCTCCCTATGTGAGCGTATAAGGGACCATCTATATTGCTTTAATAGACTAGAGACATATAGTGCTATAGCCAAACATATGCTGTCTTTTGCAGGACATGTTTTTTTGTTTCAGGTCCTCTATGTTCATTTTGAAAGTCCAAGAGGAGGTGATCTAGTGAATATTACAGAGCTTTCTGAGGTCAGATGGATATTAAGGTTAGCGGCACATCGAGGCAGGGGCCTGAACGATCATGTGCCGTTAAAACCTGTGTTGAAAGCTAGATCACTCAGATAATGTATATTTTTGATAACTTTCATTTTTATTTAACGTATTGTTTGATAAGTATTTTTATTTGACACTTTTTGTCATACATTTTTTAGCGGTGTTGTGTCTTTAAAATTTTAACAGGATATGACAAATTTTAACAGGATATGACATATGCATATTTGAATTATTTAATGAAGGAAGTGATGCCATTTTTATGTATGTCTGATGAAGCGGGTGAACCGCGAAAGCGCTTACATTGATTAAAACTTGGATTCTTTGATTTTACATTTGGCAGTTTTTGGCTGTTATTTGATCGTTTTTGCCAAACTTTGTTCATTTTATTTGTGGACTATACCTTCAGCCAGTTTTGGGATTTGTTTGGTTTATATATATATATATATATATATATATATATATATATATATATATAGGGTATGGCTGAATTAAAATTGGTGTGGCTAAGTTTGAAATAGTTGTCAGGTTTCCTGTCTATTTAATTTGGTTGACAGGAACTCTGATTGACTTTGGAGCAAGATTGCTATAATACTGTGGTTAGGGAATATGCCCTTTCCTGGTATTGTGCAATCTTGAGTGTTGGCATATTGAATTAGCTGGGGGCATGGCTTGTACAAAAACACTGTTTACTATTTAATTCTCTGCACTTGTGTCTTGCAGCATGAACACTGGGTACTCTATGTTTTTTGTCAACATTTAAGATGTTTATCCATTGAACTTTGAATTAATTTCAGTAGATCTATGTATCTACCTATATCTAATCTATCTATATGCAAAACAGTGAGAACACTAAACATTATAATTAAATTACAGTAATGACCAGGAATTAAACTTCAGAACAGAAAGTGTAATTCCTGAATTTCATCTCAGGAAAACAGAATTCCATTTTTAAGATCCACAAATCAGTATCCCTGATTATGAAATTTCTTGTAACATAAAAATGTTGCTGTAAGGCACACATGATTACTTTAAATTGTGTGTGATACTTTCTGAGAACAGGTTGTAGCAGGAGATACATGAAGGTGGAACTACCTGAATTACTTTATACACTGTCATAGCAAACTATTTCTGGTGCAAAAAGCAGAATATTTTTGTATTTTATTTTACAATTAAGAATGCCCACCTGCAATATATTTAAAGATTCCTCCTACCTCACACGACTTTACAGAAGTGAAATATGGAAATGCATGAAGAATTTATCAGTAGTACTTTGGCACACCAACATCTATAATAATACACATACCCCTGGATTCACTAACCTTCCGTGCAGGACTAGCTTAGTCCTGCATGGAAGCGCCCGTTTAGGAGCAGGATGGCAGCACGTAATGCATAGTAACGAAGGTGTGCTGGCCGAGCTCCTAGGCTTACATGGAGCATGTACGAGTGCAGGGGGTGTGTCTAAGAGCAGAGCTCTCAAAATATACATGCCCCTGCAATGAAGGACTGCAGAAAGGTAGTAAATGAGCGAGACCACCCATAGATGTACGCATACCTCCAGCAACATCTCCCCACATGTATAAGAGCAATAGTGAATAAAAAACATAAAAAAAGATATGTATTGTCAATGAAACGGATGAAGTTTAACCATAGGTGCGCGGGTTTGCCCATCGCTTAGCTACGGTTATTGTAGCCTAAATAGCAAAAGGATAAAAAGCAAGATATTTACAAATGAAGCAGTACAGCAATACTGTAGTGGGCAGAGCGTTCGCCTCGCAAGCAGTCAATGCGGATTCAAGTACCACTGCCATACATTCCACTTCCATGTCAGATCACTGTTACGATCGATATATTTGGTTGTATAACCCAATAAATGACACGTGTGTGAACTGGAGTAGTAAGCTGTATAATGAATGATAACCTCATACACTTACCAAATTCACCACCTCCCCTAGAACCAGTAGACTACTACTGTCTAAAATATAGCAGTAGTAAGAATAAATAACCACTAGTAAGCAGATGCAAGACTGTGTGCATGACGGTAAGTAGTGCTTACACAGAGTAAGCAATAGTGACGCTAACCATGTGTAAGCGGATGTCACTGGAAATTAGCAGTGCTTACTGTCGCACAAACCCACTGATAACTGTGGAAAAGTGCTTCAATCACTCCATATCCAATGGGCCTCGTTCTGGCCAGCAACAAATTAAACATCCCCTGCAAGACTCAAACCCAGGAGCCTACACACCATAGCCAATGCGATTTACCACTAAGCCACCATAGATATACATAACCCTGATGTTTCCACAAACATAACATCCAGCAACATCATTCAACATTACAGGACATGTAGCTAAACATGTAGATGTATGTGTTTGTGTATGTATACATATATATATATATATATATATATATATATATATATATATATATATATAAAACTAAATAGATATATACCTCTCCCTGTCTGTATTACATACATACATATATATATATATATATATATATATATATATATATATATATATATGTGTGTGTGTGTGTGTGTGTGTGTGTGTGTGTGTGTGGTGTGTGTGTATATATACACAGATATATATCTATAGATATAATACAGCACATAAGAATGACATATATGAACACAGGCACCGCCAATGGGGGTGAGGGTCTCAATCAACATACATGTTACATGTACCGATACCCCCCCCCAGCCAAACAGGTGAAACATACAAACAAACACACAAAAAAGTAAACAAACTACTGCTTCCCAAACTACAGGCAGAATACTACCAGTGGATGAAACATTGTCAACCCGCTAAGTTTAATCTAGAAACAAAGACAAGAACGTCCCTTGTGGGACATCCCAAAAATTGATGGCTATTTGGGTTCCTGCCATTACACAAATGCACAATGACAGGGCATGTATGCTCTCAGACTACAAGGTTGGGAAAGCCTGATGTTCCATGGGTCGAGACAACGTACGTGATGGGTCCCGAGAAGTGGAGAGTGGGCAGTATGTAGTGGTGTGGTTAGACCTGACCTGTATCCAGAGAAAGGACGATTGCGGAGGAGGAGGAGCGGGAGGGGGGGTGATGGGTATGAAATTATGGGTTGAGGCATGCTGGTGTTGGATGGAGCAGTTCTAATCGGACCGCCTCGTGGATGTAAGCAATAGTGTGTATTGGGCAGAGCATTTGCCTAATGAGTAAGCATTCCCGGTTTGAGCCACACTGCAGCATGATCTATATTACATGGCAAAGCACATTATAGCCAATATTTTTTGGCAAAACCCATTAAATAACATATATTTATGAACTGGAGTACTGCAGGAAATGCACATGTGATGTAGCAGTATCATAATGAATAAGGCACTAGTAAGCAGGTTTAAGCACAAATAAGCAGTAGTAAGCATATGTAAGCACTAGTAAGCATGTTTAAGTGCATCTGCATGGGGGTAAGCACTGCCTACACAGATTAAACAATATGGAAGCTAACTGAGTATAACAAAGTGTAACCGGAAGTTAGCAGTGAATAGCTCCATGCAAACATGCGCACACCCACTTACAACTGCTTTAAAGTGCCTTAATCACTCTGTATCCAATGGCCCATGTTCTGCCCAGCAAAAAAATAAACAGCCTCTGCAAGGCTCAAACCCAGGACCCTGCACACCATAGATAAAGTGATTTACCACTAAGGCATGACAGATATGCATATATCTGATGTTTTCACAGACATATTATCCAGCCCAGTCATGCAACAGTACAGAGAATGTATACCAACATCTAGATGTATGTGTGTGTAAATATTTTAATAACTAAACAGATACAACATATCTATATATGTAGATATATACAAATATATATAAATATATATGAACATATATACATGCAAATGCCTACATCGACCCATATATATGTCTCACCTATATGTCTACATATACACAGCAAGATACATATATGTATGCAGATATATAGCTATGTAGGTATACACCGACTTAGTCATACATATGTAAGCTGATATATATATTTATATAGGTATATGTGACCATACATTTGTAGAATGCAATGGTAGATTAACAAAAACAAATATGTCCACATGCACCATTAATGGGGTTGAGAGGCCCCTCACACTATACGTCTTGTACGAACAGGCACCCCCCCCACAGCCAAACACATCCACCCTGCAATACACTACCAAGTGTTGCAGATCCCATAACCAGGACCTGACATGACATGGACACAAGATGTTAACAGTACTACATCCCACCTGTATGATGTCAGGTTGGTATCGGTAACATATCATGCAGTACAGTCTGGCTCCCATAGGAAATGTAAAATGTGGAAGCTATCAAAATCCCCAGGATACATATACACAAACACATATATGCACATATAGCTATACATATATATATATATATATATATATATATATATATATATATATATATATATATATAGATATACATGTAGTCACATGTATATCTATATATAATTACATATATATATATATAGATATACATGTGACTACACATACACACACAGAGATATGTACAGTAAGATACATATGTAGAAGGTGCACACAATATGGAACAACCACTATGCCTACAGTTCACACCTGAACAACTGGACACTGTATAGGCCACCCATACAAATGGCAATCATTGCCTGCAGCATATACCCACAGAGAAGTCATAGGAAAATCACCACACACAGGTTCGCAGGAATGGAAAACCTTTATTTATGTACTATTACAGTTCTATATACTATTGCTACTGTAATTGGAATTGTCTTCACAGACATGGTGTGTGTGGGAGGTCCCATCTGCTTTCCATATGTGTGCCATTGGCTACTGACAGACATCCTTAGGACATCATAGTAAAGTACTGCTGCTAGCATGTACTGCCCCTGTCGACTGCAGCAGAGATATTGGCCAACATATGTGAACATTCTGACACACTCTGTATAGTCCAGAGGTATACACAAAACCCCTTAGTGCAAAACATGTGCCATGCCTGACAATATGGATGTTAACAGCCATGTAGATGGGTATAACACGTAATGACCATAGGTTATGCATTCACACACCCCTGTCTGGCCTGACAGGTAATACCCACTGATACAGGGATGCTATGGCCACATACTACCCCTAGATATTGACATACATCTATACAGCATCCCACTGCTCTGACATACATGACTGTTAAGGGAGGCCCCGCAACAGTACATCTGGCAAGTATCTGCACATGACATCTCACTGGGTAAGTACACTAAGCTGCTAGGCATGTAACAATGCACTGTGCAGGCTACAGGCAGACTGGCTCAACACTGGCCTGCATCTCCTATGGAGGAATGCACATCTACCTGCATATATAGCAGGCTGTACAGGCATGTCACTACACAGGGTAAGATACACCTGTGTGAAAGTGCATAACCACCACCAATAAGAAAACCGCCATAGCCACATATGGCAAGCTAGTATAATATTACAGTATATGGACTATCTGTTCAACACCATCCTCATATGTGCCACTCACACACTAACCCTACATATACTGGGCTGTTACACAGTTTGGTCTGATGGCTGACTGTAGTATGGGACATGTGTGTGTATAGCCCTACAAACATGTAAGCCAATACAGTAACATAAAGTGGAGCAGCATGTAACATCATATAGGATGGACCTAGGACGATGACAACTACTACAGTCTGTACACAGGCCAAGGTACATATTAACAATACACACACTGTCGACATTCATCATAAGTACACAGACCTCAGTACTGTACAAACAACCACAGTATGTCCAGGTTATGTCATCACATATAACTCCCACTATACATAACATGTGTAGCAATGGGATATATCACTGGCTTGTTATTAGATATGCTGACACTAATTATGGTGCACAGCACATATGCACCTCTTCATGCATGACATATGTACAAATGTTGACAGTTGTGGCTGGAAGCACATACACAGAGCCAAAATTGACATGCTGCTGTGATAACCTCATACATTTACTGTTGTAACATGATTTCTTGCAACATATGTCCTATGAGGGATATGATGTCAGTAACTGTCACTGCTTTCACCATCTACAGACTGCAATCCTCACACTACCTTCTGCAGTCCCCAGATAGATGTTCCATGGGTAACACATGACACCAAAGGCACAACACACTGCCCAGTCTGCAGATGACCCATGCAGATGGGGATTCCTCATAAACATAGAACTGACATGGCAGGTATTGAGACATGTAGGATAGCCATATCCACACACACATTGTTAAACCAACATTACTCCAACTGCAGTATAGCAGCACTTATAGTCTGTAGTCAGGTCAGTGTTAGAGGTATAACCCCAATCCATCTGAGATGCTGTTTGCCAAACAACAGATATAGTTCCTGCTCACAGTGAATGAAAAGGGCCAACACCAACATGATGATCCTAGATATTGGAGTGTGTTTCCATGCAATTGACTATGGGAATGTTACCACAGCTGTTCCACATGCAATCAGCTAGGGGAGGGCTGCAATTCATGCAGAGGCCATCAGCTGATCATGAGCATCACTTAAAATACACATGCTGCTGCCTAAGCAAAGCAGGTGTAGGTCTCCACATCCACCAGAGAGGGAGTGGGAGAGGCAGACAAAGGCAAAGACAAGTCAGGGAAGGGTGAGAGAGTAAAGACTAAGCATGTTTGTGTCACACACCTACCAGCACAGGATATCAAACCCTTGATGACTATGTAGTGCTATCACAGTTCTATGCAGTTATTGGATGCGCCACATGGGTTACCTGTTGTGGAGCCCTCAGAACATATATGTGATGGTGAGTGGCATCTACAACTGGGATACGGTAGCTATACAATAGGTGATGCACATGTGCCTGTACACATGAACAGATGCCAGTGTCAACACAGCCACACTCTCACAGAGACGCACACACATTGACACACTTGGTAGGGACAGGATTACAACTCATCAGTAGTGGGATTGCCATAACACATCACTGTGCAGGTATCACATGCACCACAGGGGTCATACGGAGGTTGTATGGGCAAAGGATATGGGGAGGTGTCTGACATCAGACAGCATGCTTCAGTATGCCAATGGGGGTTGTAGTGAGTGCGGATGTGAACATATGCACCATGCAACACACACACAAACACACAGGATGCCAGTACTGACATGCATGGGTGCATGTCTGCACAAGTGTGTGGTTGTCAACTGTGCAAGAAGGCTATACAAGGTTAGGCGATGGGTATACCTTGGCATCAGGCCACATGACAGTGGTTGGCATTGTGGCTCAGGGCTGTAGTTTCTGCATTTTCCCACACAGGTGGGTATTGCATCCCCCATCCAGTCACCTGGATGACTATTGTGTGTGGCCAATGCTGTGCATCACTTGCCATGTATATGTTCCTTAGTCCATGACATGGACAGTGTCTGGGATGTGCACAGCTCCCAAATGCATGTACAGTGACATGTGGAACTGTACCTGGGGTGTCTGGACCATGTTGTGAACACAGATTATCATTAGATGTGCCAGTTTTGTCTACCTGTGGCAGGAACTGGTACTGGACAGCAGATTTACCCTGCACCTACATTGTTAGCATGCTAATGGCATTCCATAGTGTCAGTGGTATCTGTCCATACAGAGCATGTTGTCAGGCATGGTATGTCCTTTGTGGGTCACATGTGATGGCACCACAGGTGTTGCAGCTGTCCGTTGTTGAACATGGGGGAGGTGCACTGTCTGCATGTATGTGCATAGTGGATAGATGGACAGGATGCCATGCCCTCTGTAGCCCACTGCTATCACTCCATAGTTACTATCAGTGGTCAATATGCAGTGTACTACCCACATATTGGCTTTGCCTAGGCATGTGTGTGTGTATGCGACATAGGTTGAGAGTGTGCTCTGGGTAATACTGGGGTTGCTAACTGTGATTACCTGGCCTTGATGTCACATATATGGGTATGGCTCTTCACCCCAGCCTCTCAGCTATTTCACATCTGTTATCCCTGTACAGTGGACATTGTGATATATAGTAGGGCTACCATATAAGAAATATGCAAAACCCACTCCACATTGGCCACACACTCACAACCACCTCCACACGGGATACAAGTTACAAACAGACACACACACACACACACACACACACACACACAAACACTCACACCTGTCATGTCTGGGAGTAGAACCCCTACCTTACCATAATAATTACTATGCAGTTATAGTAAATGCCACGGAGATTACAGGAGTACTCCTTCCCCAAAAGTGTATATCACATTGGATGACATCAGCAGGATTGCCAAAGTAGGATATTCGAATTGTAGTGAGTGTGACTAGCCTAAAATGCATTGCTCCCTGCACAGTGAAACACACACATAAAACATCCACAACCAACATGTGTGGGTAGAGAACCCCTAACAGAGGTCTATATCACACTACATCATGGAGCTGTTATAGAATGCATCACAGGTATTATTAGAAAATTCCTTCCCCAAAGGTGTATTTCACAATGAATGACATCAGCAGGATTGCCAAATTAGGCCATTTGAAATGTACTGAGTGTGACTAGCCTATAATGCATTGCTCCATACACAGACATTGAAACACACACAAAACATCCAGAACCGCCATGGGTGGGGATGGAACGCTACCACAGTTCTAAATCACACTACAGCAGTACGCATTTATGGCACACGCTACGGAGATTACTGGGCTACAATCTTCCCAGAGGTGTATTTCTAGGTGGGTGACATCAGCAGCCTTGCCAAAGTTGAACATATGAATTGTAGGGAGTGTGAGTACCCTAAAATGCATTGTTCTCTACACAGACAGGCACACACACATACACACTTGCCCTGTCTAGGATTAGAACACCTACCTAACTACTTTATCACACTATAGCACTACACAGTTACAGGATGCGCTACAGAGATTACTGAGTACAACCTTCACAGAGGTGTAGTTCTAGCTGGAGGACATCAGCAGCCTTGCCAAAGTTGAGTATATGAATTGTAGGCAGTGTGAGTACCCTAAAAAGCATTGCTGTCTATACAGACAGACACACACACACTTGCCATGTCTGGGATTAAAACACCTACCTAACTACTTTATCACACTACAGCAGTACACAGTTATAGGACGCGCTATAAAGATTACTGGACTACAACCTTCCCAGAGGTGTATTTCTAGGTGGATGACATAAGCAGCCTTGCCAAAGTTAAGTATATGAGTTGTAGGTAGTGTGAGTACCCTAAAAAGCATTGCTTTCTACACAGACAGAGTCAAACAGAGACACACTTGCCATGTCTGAGATTAGAACATCTACCTACTTTATCACACTACATCAGTATGCAGTTACAGCTATAGAGATTACTAGGCTACAATCTACCAAGAGGTGTATTTCTAGGTAGATGACATCAGCAGGCTTGCCAAACTTGAGCATTTGAATTGTTGGGAGTGTGACATCCCTAAAAAGCATTGTTCTCTACACAGACAAACAGACACACACTTGCCAAGTCTGGGATTAGAACTCCTACCTAACTAGTTCATCATACTACAGCAGTACACAGTTATGGGACACACTACAGAGATTACTGGGCTACAACTCTCTCACACGTGCATTTCACATTGGATGACCTCAGCAGGCTTGTCATAGTAGGGCTGTGGGGAGGGCAGTGTGTGTGCATGGGCCATAACCCATTCATCTAGGGGTTCACACACCACATGCGGGCACACACAGGGCCATATTTCACAAACACATGTATACAGCTGCTAGAGGACTACTTCCTTGTATAGTCATGTTGCACAGCTGGCACATGCACCACATAGTCTGTAATGCTAACAGATACTAGTGGCTAGCATCTGCAGTGAGTGATATCTGCACCTGATGTGTTTGGGGCCCTTTGACTGTGTGCTGGGTGGGACAGGACTGGATGGCTCCTTGTCACAGTCACCCTCTTCCACACATCTATGTCCATCTACCTTTGGCTTATTATAATGTATTGCCCTTACATATATGTCTGTATTCCTATCCACTGTGTGTGCAAGGCATGAGAGGTGCATACTGATGAGTGGCTGCACTAACAACTGCAACTGCCAGATATGTCTGGTCCACTGGTGTTTGCAGACATGGCCTTCATGTGTTTAAGTATGTGAGCATGCCCAGTATGACCTTTCAGTATGTTGTTGACTGACATTGCCTTCATTTCTCTAAGTGTGTGAGCATGCCCAGTATGGCTGTCTGTATTGCATGTGTGGATCAAGTCCAGGTAGTTTGTACTGCAGTGCTGACCTTTGTGTTGTACACCAACAGGTAGCATGCTGTCTCTACAGGGTATCCATCAATCATTTGGCATTGACTGTTACTACATTTCTGCATAGTGGGGGGGCACACCTGACTGTTTCTATATTTCTACACAGGTTTGGGGGGCACACCTGATTGTTACTATATTTCTATGTAGGATGGGGGGGCACAACTGACTATTTCTACATTTCTACACAGGATTGGGGGGGACACACCTGACACTTGTACACATTTTCTAGGGCTGTACTGGTATGTCAGGTACTCCATTTGAGTCTGTAGTGTTACATATCGTGCTGGCTAGAGGTATACCAGAGTACTACAGATATTAGCTTTTAATTACCTACATATTAGTTTCTGACTTCCTACCCTTCAGAACTGACATCCCACTACCTGACCTGCTGTAGTCTGTCTGTGAAGGCTGGGGGGTTACCCATAGATCTCATTCAGAGGCCATAGCACAGCCTTTGTTTGTGTTTGTCTACACCTGTCCTGATGGCTGTGACTGTTGTTGGGTATGTGACCCCCCCCCCCTCCTGACTGGCATGTGTGAGTCACTTACCTTCTGGGTGTCCCAGTATTGAGGGTGATGCTGCAGGGCTGCCTATGTCGGATGCACATAGTATACTCCCTACACATGGTTAAGCACATGTAGTGTAATGTTTGGCATCCCTTTTACTGTATGTGAGAGTAGGAGAGAGGTGTTATTCCCTGGGTCCCTCCTGTGTCAGTGTATGTGCTATGCGTTGCCTCTTTGCCAAGGCCAGGGCATACTGGGCACGCCTCCTTCTGCCTACTGGGGCAGGCTCAGGTTGTTCCTCCTCCAAATCACTCTGAGCATGTGCAGGCCTTGGCAATGGTGGGGGGCTGTGTGGCCATGCCCCATGCTGTTCCTGCAGCAGCTGTTTCCACAGGATCATATTGTGTAGCATGGGACATACAAGGATGATTTGGGTACATGTAGCTGGTGAGCACTGCAAGGCTCCACCGGATGTGTCCAGGCACCGGAACAATGACTTGAGCATCCCAAACACATGCTCTACTATAATTCTGGTTTGTGTGTGTGCCTCATTATGGAATTTTGTTTGGGTGTGTGTGCATTTCTGATGGGTGTCATCAGCCATGGCTCCAGTGCATATCCAGCATCCCCCACTAGGTGACCATGAGGGATGTCCCCACTGGCAAATCTCTGGTACAGCTGCATCAGATGCCAGATGTGGGAATCGTGATAGCTTCCAGGGCAGCCAGCACACACATTCATTATTATGTCATGGGCATTGCACATGACCTGACAGTTGATGGAGGGGAAGCCCTTGCAGTTCATGTAGACCCTACCCCGCTCACCGGGTGGTGCTTTTATGCATATGTGCATGCAGTCTATAGCACCCACTACCTCAGGGTATTTTGCTATTTGGTGGAACTGTTGCATTTTGCTGGCCAACACCTCACGGGTGTTGGGGAAATATATCTGCTCACCGACATGTGATGACATGGCATCCAGGAACTGGTGAAGTACCCTGGATGCTGATGCCTGTGAAATCCCCATCATATCATCAGTTGGCATTTGGAAGGTACCTGTAGCTAGTATTCTTAGGCCTACACATACCTTGGTATGTTCTGTATGTCAGGCTTGGCCGGCACAGCTCAACAATTTGCTGTAGGAAGTCCCTATCCACCCTCTAGCGCTCCACTATCTCCAGCTCATGTAGCCCCTGGTAGGTTAACCTGGGTCTGTACACTCTTCTCCATCTCCTCACTGTGGGTTGGTCAACAGCATTCACATCCTCATCACCCTCAGCCTCTTCCACAAGTTGTATGATAGCTATTGCAGCCCCTATCATTTTGCTGCTGTGATTGTTAAAAGTTCCCCGCTTGTTTACACCGGTGGTGTAGAGTGTGGGAAAAACCAGAGGGGAAGGTGTTTGCTAAGCTTATAGTAGTATTCTGGGCTGGGCTGGTCTGCTGCCTGTGTAACTGGCTGACTCTGATACATGTCACCTGCCAGCTATGCTAGTTCTCCTTGTTTACCTTCCTACTGCTGTTTTCCTTTCCCATTTACTTCCTGTTTAAGCCCGGGTGTGCGCCTCGCAAACACAGTGCTCAAATATGCACACTGCTTCTATTTCCTGGTTTAACTTCTTTTTTCTTCCTGTAAGACCCGGTGTGCAGGACGCACACCTACTTAGGCTTTGTAAAGAGTGGTAGGCAGGTTTAGACACCCCCCCCAGCTTAGCTGTGCAAAGCTAGGAGCAAACTCCCCCCTGCAAAAGCTTATTAATTTAATATCTTAGTTTAAATTTTACCTACCTGTGTGGTGCATTATGATGATGAAACATATTCGGCATTCCGGTTTTCGGCGTTTAGGTGTTTTGCTCAGTATGTACATCGATGTAAATATGTCAATGTACATACATTCGCTGGTCTGATCTTTCAGTCTAGTCATATAGACCCGTGTGTTTTGAGTGGCCTGTGTACTCTGGTTTGTTGTTTAAACTCAGTGTGTCTGTGTACCTTGTCACTATACTCTGCTAGGCTGAGACTACATGAGGACACCTGCAATACCTAATGGGACTTGACCTTAGAACTAAAGCCCACTACAGTTGGGTAGTGCTGTATATTACATGGCATGGTTGTACACTGTTATGAGCTGTTTATGAGTTTCAAATGTTCACATAGTCTAGTTCTGTAAAATAACTAAATAAATAAATCTATGAAGTAGTGTCATCTCTGACACTTAGATATCAGGTACTGTCCTAAGAAGACAACAGCATCCAGCTGGGCACACTCATGTACTCCTGAAGACTCCTGTGGATTACTGAGCCAAGCTGAGGATGCACAACTACACCTGTGTGCACTTAAGAACAGTCGCAGAGAACCATATAACTTTGGGTTGATTTCCCTCTCGCTGTAGGTATATTGCTTATTGCATCTTTCACTACTTTTGCAGCAGTGGGCATTCTGAGACTAGGTCTAATCTTTGCTGTGATCTGTAAATGTATACTAAACTTGCAGTTGTGGCATCTGAGCTGTCTTTAAGAAGCCATTACTTATCGTAGTTGCCTTTATTGTTATTTGCACTCATCATTTGAACCTGTAGGCATTCCAAGGCCGAGTCCAGTCATAGCAGCAGAGAACCGATTGTCTCATTGCTCTGCTAATCTGTTGTGGTGGCACCATAGCAGTTTTTTGGTATCAGCGAACCCTGCGGTCACTGGGGGCCTCCTGGTCCTGGGGGGGCCCCCAACCACTGCAAATTATCTTATCTTGATATTTTGTAACATGTCTGTCAAAGCAACAAAAGCTAGTACAGCAAGCTTGTATACTTAAACCAGGTAAGTAACAATAACTCGTATTTATCTCCTTCAAAATTCAAAGATCTTTAGTTATAGTAACAGTATTGTGTCAGGTAACAAGCTTTACAATTTCATTAAATATTTTACCAATGACATAATGCCCCGGCCTAGGTTAAGCCCTGCTGGTGGACATCCTCTTCACTAAAATTAACAACATAGCCAGCTTTAATAACTGTGGCTGCAGGGGGCCCCTTAATCCTCACTGACTGCGTGGGGGCCCCACAAAAGCTGCTGTTTAACAACATAGCCAGCTTTAATAACTGTGGCTGCAGGGGGCCCCTTAATCCTCACTGACTGCGTGGGGGCCCCACAAAAGCTGCTGTTGGTTAGGGAAAAATGAGGAGAAAAAAATGTAGTTTCAATTACACTCTTTAACCTGAACAGGACTGTGAAATGACCAAGTTAGGACAAAGCTGTAATGAACATAAGCAAAGTAAGTACTACAGAGATCAGCAGCCCAGGGTGACTGATCTCAGTGCAAACTGTGGAGTTTAAGAAGAGCTGATGCTTCTAATCTTCAGGGATGGTTTCTTTTTCAGGGGTTTTATACATACTGGCAGAACAACTGATACTATAACTCTCAACGTCTTTGCTGAAGAATTCTGTTCAATGATAAAAATGATAGCATAATAAAGTCTCAAAATGAGGAACACATTTTATATAGTACTCTAATTCACTTGCTAGAATAACACATTTTGCATCAACATGCATTTTTAGACAATAAGTGTAAAACTCTAATTACTTGATGATTTAGTGCAACAGAGTAAAATTATAAGACAAAATCAGGAATATCTGTGAAATCAGGGATAGTGATAGGTATTAATTTACTACTTACTGAGGTAAATAAAATTGTCTTATCCCTGTTGATGTTTGATGACTGCTAAACAGCAGTCACTGATCTTGTGTAGCACTACTAGTGTTGTACAATGTACTTGCTGAAATAAGTACAAAATTAACATTGCTGTGATGTGTGTGTGTGTGTGTGTGTGTGTGTGTGTGTGTGTGTGTGTGTGTGTGTGTGTGTGTGTGTGTGTGTGTGTGTGTGTGTGTGTGTGTGTGTGTAAAATATCACTGATTTTTATCAATGCACACATGCAATAATGCCGGAAGACACACGTTATTCTTCTGGGTATCAATAAAAAATGTAGCTAACAAGTGATTATATTTCAAAAGTAAGGCATAATGTATGTCATAGGCATTCAGACACTTAGATCTTCTAGGTATCAGGTGGCCTCCACTCCCTAGACTGTATAAATAGATACAGGGGGCTCCCTTAATCATCCTTGACTGTGGAGACCCCAAAAAAGCTGTTTTTGGTTGAGGAAAAATGAGGAGGAAAAAATTCTTTCATTTTCTGATTGCACTCTTTAGCCTGGATGGAGTTATATGATATGACCCTGTTAGGATAAAACTGATAATAGCCCCTGTCCTCAACCACAAACATTCTAAAACATCCCTGCTCAGATGTTTGTGTACAGAAATTTACCGTAGGTTATGTGGGTGCTGGGGATTGTGTAGTCATCATTTCCTTTACTTTTCTAACAGACCTCCAAGGTATACAAAGAAAGTTACTTTAGCTCCTGTAGGGGCAGTGTACTGCCCGGTAGCAGCAAAGTAGAATACATTATTGCAGTCACTATTTATTTTCACTTTCCTCACAATCAAACATCAGACACATATACAGCTGGTTGCCTTTGGGGTTAGGATCGAGGAGTTAGTATGCATGCTATATATATGTATTTCAGAAGTCATTTGAAATACATGACTGTGGCCATTTGAACCTCTGCTTTCATCCCAAGCTAACACCAGAGGGTTGCATAGGCAGTGATTGTCTTTTTGGGAGGATTAGTGATGCAGGCAGTATTCCCATACAGGATCTGTGTATCCTCACAATTGACTTTTTAATTTACTAGGAGCTCCTATTTTTGCCAGCTTTGAATTTTAAGTCTTGGGTACAACTTATGTCTTCACTGAAAGAAAAAAAAAGATTGAAATTCTTTTTTCTTACTCACAATTTTTGTTTAGGCCACTTTTGGATTAAAAGGTTGGGTAATGCTCTAGCTTCTGGGGGCAGCGGCTTAATGGAGTTATTACCTAAATGGTTATTACTATGCTGACTTGGTCAAGAAAGTATATCGAAAAGACAGAAGGAAAACTAAAGCTGAACAGCAACATTGAATTTCTTTCCTTAATCATCATTTCTGTTCAAACCATCATTGGGTAAAAAAAAAAAATAATAAACTTAAAAAGCACTTTAGAGCATATATAAAGTTATGGCTTCTTAAAAAAAGCTGAAGAAAAAGGGTAAAATGTGAGAAATGGAAGCAAAAAAGTAATGTGCATAAGTGGGAAGCCCAACATGGGGAAAACAGAGGGGAACTCTGGAGGGTGTGTGTGTGTTTTTTTTTTTTTTTTTTTTTTTTTTGGCGGGGGCTGAAACAGTAACCAGTTCCTAGGGTTCCATTGCATATTAGTTCTGTCTTGTACATAGTGTTGTTGTAATGTATCCTTGTTACACCTAAATGGCAATAACTGTAAATGTCCCCTTGTGAGATGGGCCAACACAGTGTGGTATGTATGCATGTTGTAATAAGATCATTGTAGCTACAGGTCAGTCTGTGTGTACTACTCCTAAAAGTCTGCAGCATGAACTAAAAAGATGGATATAAGTAGTGGCAGTGACAGGGTGATACTTAGACTGAACGTGGCCAGGGGGCCGCCAACTTGACATTTGCTGGGGGCCCCCAAAATGCTAAAACTGGCCCTGGGTGGCACCCGAACCGAATCATTTGTACAAAGAGTCACATTGTTAGCCAATGCTTCACATATTCGTTAGTTGTTGCTACACTTATTACTGACCTCTGTACCCTTTGTTTGTCGATGCTGTACATATGTAATTCTAACTCTTGTGATTTCATTCGAAAGACATGCGTAAATGGGCGTGCCTTCACTGAAGGTTGAACATCGAGCTGGCACTTCGGCGTTCATGAAAATCTACTGCCAATCATAAGCAGACCGGAGTTCCACTGTGGCGACCCCTAACCGGGAAAAGCCGAAAGACAACAACATTCATCCTAGTCCTCTAGTATGTAGACCCTTCCCACATATTTACCCATTAGTACTCATTAATATCTTGAATTTCACCAGGCACTAAATATCATGAATTCAGAGTTTACCTCATCATTTGTTAAAGTCTGATAGCAATGCAAGAACTGCTTAATGTCCACTGACAACTGTTTAATTCTTCCCATAGTATGTCCTTCCACTGAAGTGAATGGGTATACATGTTCCCCAGCAAGATAGAGCTGTAATCGGAGCCTCTTTCCTGTGCTATTTCCTTGGAGTCTGTTGCTGCAAACAAAATTAGTGATAAGAAAATTAAAAGAGTATGTATAGTGGGCAAAAACTAAATAAATGTTGGCTTTTAGTGATGATGTCATAGCGTTAATAAGAAACAAGGGATAAAGAACTAGTGAAGGTTATTGCAGAGAATGTGACAAATACTATGGGGTTAGCAATAAATAAAATATGTCTAATTGTCTCAGAGTAAAAAAATGCGGCAAAAGAAGACAAAAATATTAAAGTACTAAGCTTATAAATCGGTCGCAGTACCGTGATTTAATTTTACTAGAGTATAAAAGTGATCAAAGTATAAGGAGGAGGTCAAAAATGAGAAGAGACAAAACTGGATAAAAGAAACAAAGTAAGTAGATCTTATCAACAAATTATTTATTCCAAAATGTAAATAGCAAAGTAAAAGATGTTTGCAATATACACAAATAGAAATAAAGTAATGTATACTTTTTCCAAGGTTATTTGATGCATCAACTTGAGTCTGTTTAAGAACAACATTTTACACGCACATTACAGGGGGAATAAATTAAACATGTTGGAATCTAAAGTGAATATGACAATTAACTTTATTCTGGCTAACTAGAATACAGAGAACAATGAAAAGAACATGTTTAACTTTGTAGGATAGTAAGCATAAAGACATCTCCCAGAAATATAGGACAGTTTCTTGGTTAAAGAAATACACTCACATTCCAAAAAGTCTGCAGAGCATTGCAGATGATGCAACAATGAATGTGAACATACTACCAACCCCAAAAGACTCCAGGTAATTAAAGACAGCAGCTGAATATGAAGCAGAGATGTTTGTAAGTCCATCAAATCTCAGCATTGATAGAGGAGTATTGAGTACTCCCCTATGTAAATGGAAACAATGTATACAATGACGACTTATAAAGTCGATCAAATCTCAGCATTGATAGAGGAGTATTGAGTACTCCCCTATGTAAATGGAAACGATGTATGCAGTGACCACTCATAAAGTCCATCACATCTCAACATTGATAGAGGAGTATTGAGTATTCCCCTACGTAAATGGAAACAATGTATACAGTGACCACTCATAAAGTCCATCAAATCTCAGCATTGATAGAGGAGTATTGAGTACTCCCCTATGTAAATGGAAACAATGTATACAGTAACCACTCACAAAGTCCATCAAATCTCAGCACTGATAGAGGAATATTGAGTACTCTCCTATATAAATGGAAACAATGTATAAAGGGACCATTCATAAAGTCCATCAGATCACAGCATTGACAGGGGAATATTGAAGACCCCCCGCTATGTAAATGGAAAAAATGTATACAGTGACCACTCATAAAGTCCATCAGATCGCAGCATTGATAGAGGAGTATTGAGTACTCCCCTATATAAATGGAAAGAATCAGATCTCAGCATTGATAGAGGAGTATTGAATACTCCAATATGTAAACAGAAACAATGTATACAGTGACCACTCATAAAGTCCATCAATTCTCAGCATTGATAGAGGGGTATTGACTACCCCCTATGTAAATGGAAACAATGTATACAGTGACCACTCATAAAGTCCATAAAATCTCAGCATTGATAGAGTAGTATTGAGTACTCCCCTATGTAAATGTAAACAATGTATACAGTGACCACTCATAAAGTCCATAAAATCTCAGCATTGATAGAGTAGTATTGAGTACTCCCCTATGTAAATGGAAACAATGTATACAGTGACCACTCATAAAGTCCATAAAATCTCAGCATTGATAGAGTAGTATTGAGTACTCCCCTATGTAAATGTAAACAATGTATACAGTGACCACTCATAAAGTCCATAAAATCTCAGCATTGATAGAGGAGTATTGAGTACTCCCCTATTTAAATGGAAACAATGTATACAGTGACCACTCATAAAGTCCATAAAATCTCAGCATTGATAGAGTAGTATTGAGTACTCCCCTATGTAAATGGAAACAATGTATACAGTGACCACTCATAAAGTCCATCAAATCTCAGCATTGATAGAGGAGTATTGAGTACTCCTCTATGTAAATGGAAATAATGTATACAGTGACCACTCATAAAGTCCATTAAATCTCAGCATTCATAGAGGAGTATTGAGTACTCCCCTATGTAAATGGAAACAATGTATAGTGACCACTCATAAAGTCCATCAGATCTCAGCATTAATAGAGGAGTGTTGAGTACTCCCCTATGTAAATGGAAACAATGTATACAGTGACCACTCAAAAAGTCCATCAGATCTCAGCACTGATACATGAGTATTGAGTACTCCCCTATATAAATGGGAACAATCAAATCTCAGCATTGATAGAGGAGTATTGAGTACTCCCCTATGTAAACGGAAACAATGTATACAGTGACCACTCATAAAGTCCATCAAATCTCAGCATTGATAGAGGAGTATTGAGGAGTCCACTATGTAAATGCAAACAATGTATACAATGACCACTCATAAAGTCCATCAAATCTCAGCATTGATAGAGGAGTATTGAGTACTCCCCTATGTAAATAGAAACAATGTATACAGTGACCACTCATAACGTCCATCAGATCTCAGTATTGATAGAGGAGTATTGAGTACTCCCCTATATAAATGGAAAGAATCAGATCTCAGCATTGATAGAGGAGTATTGAATACTCCAATATGTAAACAGAAACAATCTATAGAGTGACCACTCATAAAGTCCATCAATTCTCAGCATTGATAGAGGGGTATTGACTTCCCCCTATGTAAATGGAAACAATGTATACAGTGACCACTCATAAAGTCCATAAAATCTCAGCATTGATAGAGTAGTATTGAGTACTCCCCTATGTAAATGGAAACAATGTATACAGTGACCACTCATAAAGTCCATCAAATCTCAGCATTGATAGAGGAGTATTGAGTACTCCTCTATGTAAATGGAAATAATGTATACAGTGACCACTCATAAAGTCCATTAAATCTCAGCATTGATAGAGGAGTATTGAGTACTCCCCTATGTAAATGGAAACAATGTATACAGTGACCACTCATAAAGTCCATCAGATCTCAGCATTAATAGAGGAGTGTTGAGTACTCCCCTATGTAAATGGAAACAATGTATACAGTGACCAATCAAAACGTCCATCAGATCTCAGCACTGATACATGAGTATTGAGTACTCCCCTATATAAATGGGAACAATCAAATCTCAGCATTGATAGAGGAGTATTGAGTACTCCCCTATGTAAACGGAAACAATGTATACAGTGACCACTCATAAAGTCCATCAAATCTCAGCATTGATAGAGGAGTATTGAGGAGTCCACTATGTAAATGCAAACAATGTATACAATGACCACTCATAAAGTCCATCAAATCTCAGCATTGATGGAGGAGTATTGAGTACTCCCCTATGTAAATAGAAACAATGTATACAGTGACCACTCATAAAGTCCATCAAATCACAGCATTGACAGAGGAATATTGAGTACTCCCCTATGTAAATGGAAACAATGTTTACAGTGACCACTCATAAAGTCCATCAGATCTCAGCACTGATACATGAGTATTGAGTACTCCCCTATATAAATGGGAACAATCAAATCTCAGCATTGATAGAGGAGTATTGAGTACTCCCCTATGTAAATGGAAACAATGTATACAGTGACCACTCATAAAGTCCATCAGATCTCAGCATTGATAGAGGAGTGTTGAGTACTCCCCTATGTAAATGGAAACAATGTATACAGTGACCACTCATAAAGTCCATCAAATCACAGCATTGACAGAAGAGTATTGAGTACTCCCCTATGTAAATGGAAACAATGTATACAGTGACCATTCATAAAGTCCATCGAATCTCAGCATTGATAGAGGAGTATTGAGTACTCCCCTATGTAAATGGAAACAATGTATACAGTGACCACTCCTAAAGTTCATCAGCTCTCAGCACTGATAGAGGAGTATTGAGTAGTCCCCTATATAAAACACATTCAAAAACTGAGAAAACTAATAATCTCATGCATATCAAAACTAGCCCTAAGTGGAGACATCCACCCCAACCCTGGCCCTACCATCTCCAATCCCAATCCTCATAATCAGACTAGAAACCACAACTTCTCCCATATTACAGCCAATAGAAAGCCAAGTGACTTCTTTCTACTAAGCCTAAATATTAGAAGTATATCCAACAAAGTCCATGAACTCCATGCCACCATAGACTTATACTCCCCAGATATAGTCGTCCTGACAGAAACCTGGCTAAAACCTCACATTACCAGTGAGCAAATACTCCCTACAGGTTACGGCATACTAAGAGTAGACCGGCTAAACAAAAAAGGAGGTGGTGTAGCTATAATATTTAAGCAACATCTAAACATCCAGATCTTAAAATCATCAGCTCCACAAATAGGCAATGAAGAAATAATATATACCAACCTCAAAATTAACCGAAACAAAGCCATCAACATAATTGGATGCTACTTCCCACCTGGCCAAAACATCCCTCCACCAGAAAACCTCCTCAGCTGGTCTACCCACCACCTCTCCCAAGAAACTATCATCTTAGGTGATTTCAATATTGACTGGCAATCCTGTTCTGGCAACAATCCAACCCATCATGTACACCTCCATGGCTTCACCCAACTAGTCCAGTCACCAACAAGGATAAATAAAAACTCCAGCAAGCACTCTACCCTGGATTGGATACTAGTCAGTAAGAACCCCCAGTCATATATAACAGGCTGCTTATCAGATAGCCTCAGTGATCACTCCCCAACATTCCTACTCAAAAAATACCTGTACCAAGCTAAACCTGTCATCTATCGTCAAATACGTAAAAAAATAAACTTTAACCCACTCACATTCATCTCATCCCTCAAAGAATGTAACTGGCATGCTCTAAAGTACCTCAGTCTAGATGAGGCAGTTGAATCTTTTAATACTACCTTCCTGAACATCCTTAATTACCATGCCCCCATAAGATTTTCCAGAACCAAAGCACAACCCTCCCCATGGCTACAGAAGACCACTAAGTCAGAAATGAAAAACAGGGATAAAGCCTGGGAGCACTGGTGCAAAATCAAAACCCCCGCAGCTAGACAGAAATTCCTAGAACTACGCAATAGAATCAAAAAGCTAATAAAACGGGACAAATTCCAATACTACCAGTCTGTCCTAGACTCCTCACAACACAGCCCCAAACAATTCTGGTCCTCCATAAACTCCATCCTCCACCCAGGTAAAGTCAGTACCCCTCCTCCTAACATCCCTCACTCCTCAGAAAATATTGCTACCTCATTCAACACACACTTCACCCAAACCATACTATCACTAGTTAAACAACACAACTCCCCTCCCCTCCAACCCACACCTTCAACTAGTAATCTCCCCACTGCCTTCTCTTTTTCTGCTGTACCTACCTCCAACATAAAAAACTCTTAACTAAACTTAAACCCACCAAATTAGCAGCAGACAACCTCCCAAGTGAATACCTACAAATCGCAGCTGATGCTCTGGCCTACCCAGTATCCATCTTGATTAACTGATCTCTGTCAGAAAGTTACGTTCCCACATTGTGGAAAGTCTCACATATAATTCCCCTCCACAAAGGCAGACCCTCTGCAGAACTAACCAATTACCGCCCCATAGCTATTCTCTCTCCACTCTCCAAAATACTAGAGAGATGCATACACTCTCAGGTCTCACACTACCTCCTTACTAACAACCTCCTTTCCAGTACTCAGCATGGTTTCCGACCAAACCATAGCACCACCACTGCCTTACTCTCCTTTACTAGCACTATCCTTCAGCATAAAAACAATGGCTATCTCTCCTCTGCTACTTTCCTAGACCTATCTAAAGCATTTGACATGGTCCCACACAAACAACTTATCTCTGTCCTCAATAACCTATCCTTCTCACAGTCAGTCACCAACTGGTTTCAGAGTTACCTGTCTGACCGCCAACAATCCGTTGTATGGCAGAATTACATATCTCCCCAACTACCTGTCTCCATAGGGGTTCCCCAAGGATCCATCCTCGGACCCCTACTTTTCTCTGTTTACACCAATAATCTAGCCTCTGCCACCAAACATGGCACACTCATCCAATACGCAGATGACTCTACCATCATCTGCTTAGCCCAGTCCCTACCCAAACTGCAAAAAGTCACACAGGAAGCCTTTTCCTCTGTTGAAACATGGTTATCCGATGCCCAATTAATACTCAACCCAAACAAAACTAAACTACTCATCTTCCAACCCACCAAACATACTCAAAACAACTCTCACTTTAACATCACAGCAAAAGACAACACCACTATATACCCAACTGAACACACCAAATTGCTAGGAGTGGAAATAGACAATAAACTAAAATTTGACATTCACATATCCATGACCATAAAAAAGTCCACAAAAAACTAGGAGCATTATACAGAAATAAACAATTTCTCACCAAAGCAGCAAAGATTTCAATAGCAAATTCCCACCTTATCTCCACCCTACTTTATGCCTCTCCAGTATATACCAACCTAAGGCAATGTGATCTAAACAAGCTAGAGACCTGCTACAACAAAATCGCAAAATTCGCCACAGGGGCATCCTACCGTAGTCACCACTGTCTCTCACTTGCTGAACTGGGCTGGCTTGAACTCCCTCACCTCCTTCAGTGGTATCAACTCTCACTCACCCACAAACTAGTAAACCATCCACTAAATGTCCCATCCCTCCAGAATCTACTCCAACCCTATCGCACCACCAGACCACTAAGATCCAGCAACAAAAATCACTTGCAGATCACTAAAGCCAATAACTCTGCTGGTGAAGCACTATTCTCTTGCGCCATAGCCAAATTATGGAACTCACTCCCACCCACAATTACCTTCGTACCATCATGCACCAACTTCAAAACTGTATTAAAAGCGCACCTAAAAACATGTTGGCTATGCCCTTGCAACTCCCACTCTAATATCATCCACCCATCCATCTACTACCTTTCTTTCACCTCCATTAACTACCTTGATGATAGCAAGCTCAGATGCTCATAAGCCTAGTACTTATTATACAGCAGGAACTTCTCATTGTTACATTTGTTAATGCCTGTTATGTACTTCACAGATAAAGATTCTAGTTGTCTACTGATGTACTATGTTCTTCATCTGTAAATATGTTGTAAGTAATTGCTATGTTAAATTGTTAATCACTATGTAATCCAATGTAACTACTGTCTGTTTATTTTACTGTGGAGCTTTTCTCCCCGGGCCTCCGCTGAAAATGAACCCACGTCCAGTCGGACACTCCCGGTCAACAAATTTAAATAACTAAATAAATAAATAAATAAAATGGAAACAATCAGATCTCAGCACTGACAGAGGAGTATTGAGTACTCCCCTATGTAAATAGAAACAATGTATACAGTGACCACTCATAAAGAGATATATGACCTGATATACCCTCACCCCTAACTGTCAGCCTTCAGAGCTGGCTTACACTGCATTCTACGTTCCCCCCCCCCCCCATCATGCACCAATGAATCTGTTCACAATTTCTGATATGAAGGGTAAATTGGTTATTTAATTTAATTTGTTGATTGGAGAAATCTGACTGGATGTAGAACCCCTTTTCATCTCGGGGATTAAACCTCTATTGGTACAATGTACACAAGATATATTGTAAATTAAAATAGGTAAATTAATCATTGCTGTAAACCTTGACAGGGTAAATTAAAACACAAATGATGCACAATATGGCATTTTGAACTAGTTCACATTATATAAAAGCATATGCAATAGACGAATTCATTCACAATGGTACAATCACAATATCATGCTGAAAATGAATACATTACATACAATCATTTATTATGTAACAGCTGTAAAAATGCATATGCATGAGTAAACATAAATACCTACAGTAAAATGAGAGCTAGACAAGATATTCAGTTGGCATTAGGGCAAGGTACTTATAATAAAGCTAATAATATAACTTAATAACTACTTATGGAGTCCAGATCATTTTTGGGATGTGGCTTCTTTAACTAAGTGACTTGCTAGCTAATAATAGACAATATTAGAAAATGTAAGCAATACTTAACAAAATGATACTAAGAATGTTAATAGAAGACGTCCAACAGTAGAGACGTTAATCACTTTTTGCCACTTAATATTTTCATATTTATGTTAATAGTTTCATAAATGAGAGGCCTACAAACTGTTGAGGCATATGCTATGAAACGTTGTGGTGAAAGATGGGAAAAGTAATTGACAGTGTCCAGTTATATTAGAATATACTGGAGATGCTGCAAGTTTATAATAATAAGTAATATTTCCATATGTACATAATACTTATTAAAACAAATGACTTACAAATGATTGCATGGCATCATGGGAAACCTTAGATATTGTTAAAAAAAACTGTCACTGATATTTGCATTGTAAGTTGCATCTCTTGAGAGATATTCAGTATTATTTATATTGCTAATTATACAAACAAGAATGTTTTCATATTTCTGTAAATATCTTAATAAACATTCAGCCAGAGGGGAATGTGTTGCTGTCATGTCAAAGTTTATGTTTGGTTAACAAAAGTGTTCAAACAATATTTGTCTAGGTTATATAATAGTTTACAAGACACGACAATTTGTTTTTAAAAGTTTAACAAAAAAGCATAACTCTTGAGTTTGCTTGCATTATAATATATTATGGTATTTATGAAAACACGAATGCACTGACTGCTATTGCTGTGAAGGGCACTTCTTACCGATAACATTGCAATGTATACAGTTTTAATAGCTTTTATTATTCACAAAATGCTTAAATTTGTTTATCTTATACTTTTAAGTTGATTCTTCAGAAAATGGTCTTGAACGCAAGGATGTGTGTGGGCTGCTATTCCAAACCACTTAGATGCTAATGGGTTAACTTAAGTTTAACTACTGGTTTTGTCCCTGATAAGTGGCACACAACAGCAATGATGCCTCTCCATAAATGTGGCCTTACAACTGACCCAGATAATTACAGGCCTGTTAGCTTTACAATCATCATCTGCAAAGCCATGGAATGTATTATAACTGATTTCATAAACTGTGATATCAAGAATCTTGTTAGACTTTACCACAAAAAGTTTTGTGGAGAGTACATCCTAACTATTTAATCTGGTAAATTACTTTGAAAGGGTTACAGAGGCTGTAGATGATGACCATGTAATACATGTGGTGTTTCTTGACCTGGCTAAGGCTTTTGGCACCATTCCACATGCTGACATCACATAAAAGGTAAATGCTTTAAAAAACGATCCATATATGGTAAGATGGATAGCAACCTTGCTGAAAGACAGAACACACACAGTCAATGTTGCAGGCAGTAGCTTAGCTAGGGTGGAGTGAAGGAGGCAACTGCCCTGGGCACAAAGTGTTAGGGAGCACAACTGGCCATCCCCATCCATTATTCCAGTCGCTTTTAATGCATATCATTTGCAGGCACACCTGAGTGCTGCAGTGCTCCATATTGGGTATAAACTGGAGCAACTTCTTGCTGTATTTGCTGCAGTTTAACTGTCAGGGTCAGGATGCAGAAATGGGACCTGATTGCCTCCTGCATTTCAGGAGCTCTGGGTACCAGATCATGAGATTTTTTTTTGTTCTTCTATTACAGAGTGGTGTGGGGGGGAGGGGTTGTGCTAGTAAAATGAGGAATGTGGGGGCGACACTACGGAGAGTAACCCCAGGTGCTGCTGAAGTCAGCTCCACCTCTGGTCGCAGGTGCTTCATCAGAAATTATGAAAGTAACCGGTGCTGTCCATGTAGGCTCTGTGCTAGGACAAATTCTTTTTGCTATTTACTTCTCAGATCTCCAAACAGAGTGCTAAGACCTCTGGCTAGCAATGCTTGCAGAGGGTTGTAAACTGGAAGTTGTTGTTAAGTCACCCTATGACACCCAATCCCTTCAGAATGAACTCACCCTAGTCAACTCTTGGTGTATAACATAACCAGAAAAGAAGAAAGTGTGTTACTGAAATAAAAAGATGGTTATGGAGGAAAAAATGGAGAATAAAGGTAAGGGTAAAACTATAAAATTGTCAGTATCAGTAGAGCCGTATCCAGCAGTTGGAGACCTAGGCAGTTGCCCAGGGCCCGGTGGCTAGGGGGGTGTTGCTACAACATTTTATTTTTAAATAAAAAAATTAAATTACATCTTTCTTTTTAGTAGCATTCTTCTTTAAAAGCACACTCTGCCTCTGTGTGTGTGGATCGACATCTACATTCCTGATGCTTCTCTGCCTGCGTCAGCGTATGCACATATCTGTGTGTGTGGAGCGACATCTACATTCCTGATGCTTCTCTGCCTGCGTCAGTGTATGGACATATCTGTGTGTGTGGAGCGACATCTACATTCCTGATGTTTCTCTGTCGGAATCAGCATATGCACATATCTGTGTGTGTGGAGCGACATCTACATTCCTGATGCTTCTCTGCCTGCGTTAGCGTATGCACATATCTGTGTGTATGGAGCGACATCTACATTCCTGATGCTTCTCTGCCTGTGTCAGCGTATGCACATTGAAATGTTGATGTGGCTTCTTTTCTGCACATGGAATTTAACTGAAGAGGTTCCTTCCTTGCTGCCATGATATGGGGCACACTCTCCTTCAATAAAGTGTGTGTGTGTGTGTGTGTGTGTGTGTGTGTGTGTGTGTGTGTGTGTGTGTGTGTGTGTGTGTGTGTGTGTGTGTGTGTGTGTGTGTGTGTGTGTGTGTGTGTGTGTGTGTGTGTGTGTGTGTGTGTGTGTGTGTGTGTGTGTGTGTGTGTGTGTGTGTGTGTGTGTGTGTGTGTGTGTGTGTGCATATGTGTGTGTGTGTGTTTAAAATGTCCTAGTTAGGGACAGCAGGTTAGTTAATTAACTTGCTCAGACTCAGATCTTTATAGGTTCATAACAGGTTACTAGGCTAGCAGCCCTAGAGCCTCTACAAGCCTTGCCATGTTAATCCCAAGTATCCCCATTTGGTCTTCTTGGGTACTTTACAAAATGACTTATGAACAGAGAGGGTCTGTGATCAACACTGGCTACCCCTGTCCTTGAGGGACATGGGTGCCACCCCAGGGGTGAATTTGCAGTCTCCCATCCAATTATCTAGGTTGTATTTTAATAGGGTCAGTGAGGAGCTCTGTGTTACATGAATAGGCCTATTCTGGAGAAGCGGCAGTCTCTGGTCAACATATCTGTCTCTCTAGCATATTCTGTTAATGTCACAAGCTAGGCTGAGATTTTCTACGGCGAGTTACTCTTGTGCCATTTGACTTGTGGATGTGCAGCATTTCCATTAGGGCAGGGTCGAAGATTGTCCTATAGGCCAGGCACAAGTCACTTCTCAGCAGCCTATAAGCTACAAAGTAAAGTGACAGGGCTTTCAGCCTGTCCATGTAGGTCATGGTTTAGAGTCCCTGTATTTTCTTAGTGAAAAACCTCTGAGTTCTCTCCAGCTGCTACAGGTGTCTGGTGAGGTACATGCAAAAGGGTGCATTATACTCTATTAGTGGTCTGATGCGGGTCGAGTACCGTAGAATTAAAACATACCTTGACCTGGTGGTTATGCTCTTGCTTATGAGGTGTGCTTTGTAGAATGCTTTTCTTACCACTGTGGAAACCTGGTGGTCAAACTTCAGATTGCTATCAACCTATGTTCTCAAGTCTGGCACCATTGGGTTAGAACTCAGGGGGGTGCTGTCAATATTTTAATTTGTTTAATTTTTCTGAAGAAGCCAACTGTAATCTGTGACAAAAGCACTTAAGAATAAATTTTATCCTTGTTTCTTTTAACACCAGCCTGCTTTGGGATTTTTCAATTTGTATGAAATTCTATTTTGCCAAAGGGAATAATAATGCATTTTTTTTGCATTTAGTTTTAGACCATAGCTTTTGCACCAGTCATTTGTTTGTGTTAGCCCTTCCTGTAATATGTTGACATCATTGGGGGACTCAGTGATTGCTCCCAGTTTGCAATCATCAGTGAACTTGGTGACCCAGAGGTTCTGAGAAATAGATGCCAAACAGTAAGAGACCCAGCATAGACCCCTGTGGTACTCAACTGTTGACGGGTCTACTGGTGCAGGTGGAGTCATCAATTTTTACAGAGTGTGTTCTATGAGTCAAGTGGCTATCCATCTAGTAATGTAAGGGTTAATCCTTAACTAGAAAATTCTCAATGATGCCAGAGTGGGGAATTGTATCAAAAGCCTTGACAAGGTTGAGATAGGCTGTGTGCACTGTCTTACCTTTGTCCAAGGCTTTGGTGACTTTCATAAAGAAGTCTACCAGGTTTAATAAGCATGATCTACCCTTAACAAAGCCAAATTGGGTTGGTTCCAGTGTTTGGTGGTCACTTATGTCCTTATTGATAAGGTCCATGATAATTTTTTTCCATGGCCTTGCAGATGAGCTGGTTAGAACAGAGCCTGAATCCTTTACACCAACTGCCAGACTGCTAAAGAGTTAAGGTAGGTTTTCAAGGAATTCAGTTTCAGTACATATTCAATCAATTGTGAGTTTCAAGGAAAGAGAAGTTTACTGTTGCTCATGTTAAGTCTGTTTTCAGTGTGCAACTGTTTTCTTTAGCAAGTGACCATCAGTAGTTGTGTGACAGAATTTGAAAGCAGATGTCAGTTATACAATAGATAGTATATGCTAACAAAAATATCTCTGATCAACAAAACTTTAGGCAACTGAGAAATAGTACAAAAAAGGCAATACTTATGGATAAAAAGAACTATTACTGTAAAGTACAGCAAACTCATCAGAACAATCCCCAAACATTTTGGGCCATTATAAACAAACTCCTTTCCCCAGGACACTTTCACACACCTACCCCTCTTGAGGCTGATCCTAATACCCCCCTGCAAACTGTCATTATCTTTAATACTTTCTTCACAGAGACCATTCAATCACTAGCCAGTCAACTAATCCCAGACAACTCAAGCCTTCTCACCACCGTATCAGCTTCTCTACCAACATTTAAACTGCAACCCATCTGTACTATTCTCATCTGTAAACTCATCCAAAAACTTAAGCCTTGTACTCCTTCTGCTGACCAAATACCATCAGAATACTTGCAAAAAGCAGCTAAGGTAATTGCATACCCTGTATCCATCCTCATTAACAGAACCTTTACAGAAGGAACCATTCCAGACATTTGGAAAATCTCCCATATTATTCCCCTACATAAAGGTGGCAATTCAAATGATTACTCTAACTACAGGCCAATAGCACTATTATCTCCTTTAGCCAAAATAATGGAAAAATGCATGCACCAACAACTACTACATCATTTATCTCAACATAACCTTATAGCAAACTGCCAACATGGCTTTAGGCTGTCACATAGTACCACAACTGCCCTACTATCTTTTATAGATACCATCAATAGAAACCGCAATTAACAATAACCTCTCATCTGCTCTCTTTATTGACCTCTCAAAAGCTTTTGACATGGTCAACCATGCCCTTCTCATCAACATTCTAGAATCCCTTTCCTTTGACTGTCAGACTATTAAATGGTTCAGGTCCTACCTTAGCAATAGGCAACAAGCAGTTCTCTGGCAAAACAACATATCATCCCTTCAGCCAGTTACCCTCGGAGTCCCTCAAGGCTCTATTCTAGGACCACTTCTCTTTTCACTATTTATCAATGACCTCCACATAGCAATCCCTCAAGCCACCTGCATACAATACGCAGATGATTCTACACTAGTATGCTCAGCAAACTCCCCTTCAGAACTACATTCTCTAACCCAGAATGTATTTAACATAGTAGAAACATGGTTTACAAATAGATGCCTCCTTCTCAGTGCTAAAAAAACTAAGCTCCTTCTCTTTACACCCACCAACAAATCCTCGCCCATAGATTTCTCAGTCTTTTCCAATAATGGCACTATTATACTTCCTGACACAACCACTAAACTGTTAGGAATAACTATTGACAATAACCTTACTTTTGACAGCCATATAAATAACACTATCAAAACTTTCAACAGAAAAATAGGCTCCTTATATAGGATCAAACCTTTCCTAACTCCTATAGCTAGAACCACAATTGCTCACTCCCACTTAATCTCAATGCTTCTGTACGCCTCACCCATGTATACTAACCTAAAGAAAAATAATCTTACCAAACTAACAAATTCCTATAATAACATCAACAGATTTGCCACTGGCAATCCCTTTAGAACCCACCACTGTCTGAATCTAAGGCAACTAGGCTGGCTTGAACTTCAAAACCAACTGATAGTATCCCAACTCACCATTGCCCAAAAGATCTTCTACCAACCCAACAGCACTCCTATACTTTCCAATCTCACCCTCCCTTACAAAAATCTGAATTCCCTGTGCTCTTCTAAGAAACTGCTTGCTTGCATATGCAAGTCTAACATCCTGGCTGGAGACTCTCTTTTTTCTAACACTGTTGGAAAAAACTGGAACCTACTGCCTGATGAACTAACATTACTTTCATCCTTGCCTCTCTTTAAACATGACCTCAAAAAACACCTCCAAACACACTGGTTATGCCCCTGCAGCAACCCTGACTAACCATTTGCTTTTTACTAATTATAGCTCCTTTACTTCTTATTCCTATTCTTACTTAAATTACTAACACTCGTAATGGATTGTTACATGCTAATTACTTAAATTACTAACACTCGTAATGGATTGTTACATGCTAATTCCTTGTAAGATAGACTAACTGATGCTCCTAAATTAATATGCTGATAAACTCTATCTAGTATAAGTATTAAACTTATTAGAGTAAATTCCTACTCTATATTATTATTACTTGTTGTACAGCATACTTTTTATTTCTATGTAGTGTTTCTTGTACTTTTATTATAATCCTTTCTGTTAATTTTTAATTTTTAAGTTCAATAATTGCCGGAGCTTTTCTCCCCGGGCCTCTACTGAAAATGGAAATATATCCAGTTAGACTAGCCCGGTTAACAAATGTAAAATAAATAAATAAATAAATAAATTTGTCTTTGGTGTAGAAGGCTTTGGGTTCTACTCCCACCCCATGTACATGCTGTGGTGTACTTTAAGGGGAGATGGGGTACTGCACTCTTGATTGTGTCCTCTGTTAGACTAGTAAATATTATCCTGTTGTTGGTTTGCTAGCCATTCCCTATTGAATATTACCAACTTACCATTTTTTAATGTGACATAGGCAATTTATTCTTCAAGGACAGCAAGCACTGAATTTGTAGATGACACACTGGAATTTAATATTGTTTGCCAGCAGTAACCTCTTCATTATTTATATATCTCTTTAATGTGGAATTATTCAGATGATTTTTACTTTAGGAGAGATTGTACACATTGACTGGTATTGGTGGATTGTAATGTCAGAAGTTCAAGTGGACATTTAATGTTGAAATATTCTGAAATGGATAGTTTTGTCATTATTTTTCATATGTTTTGTTTCATTGCTTACTGGAAAAATGTCAAAAACTACTAAATTAAACCACACACTAACAAGTGGTGCTGTATTGTACAAGGAATATAATTTAATACACTCAGGAAGGTGAATCAAAGAATACATGTATGTATGCATAGTCTTAAAATAAGTGCAAGGGGCCTATGGTTTGAAAATAGCCCAAAGGTTAACTTAATACACTACTGGCCAGATGCATTTTCTTTGAATGTGGGTCTCAATGCTGTTTCAAGGGCAGAGAGTTTTACTGTTAATACCAAATCTGTTTTCATTTTGACACAGTAGTTTTTATTTAGCAAATGGCTATCAGTTTTTGTGCCATAAATTTTGAAATAAAAGCTTTAAATTAATCCAATTATTTCTAATCATTGTAGAAGTAAAGAAGAAAATAGTCTGTACACTGACAGGTTTGAACAGCATTTATGGTAACTTGGGAGAAACAGCCAAGTAATAGGACGCTGGAATGGCTACGGGAGAGGGGGGCCCAATCCATTACACTGCCTTGGGCCCCATTTGACCATGAGCCCATTATGTGTGTCAGTGGTACTGCAGGTAGCACACTTACATTTTGTGCAGAAGGCTGTGGGCTTTATTCCCCCACCAGTTAGATCATCTGCTGATGCTGCAGTGCATCATAAGTGGTGTGCGATGCTGCAGTGCATCATAAGGGGTGTGCGATGCTGCACTGCATCATAAGGGATATGTGATCCAGGAGTGCATCATAAGGGGTGTGCGATGCTGCAGTGCATCATAAGGGGTGTGCGATGCTGCACTGCATCATAAGGGGTATGTGATGCTGGAGTGCATCATAAGGGGTGTGCAATGCTGCAGTGCATCATAAGGGGTGTGCGATGCTGCAGTGCATCATAAGGGGTGTGCGATGCTGCACTGTATCATAAGGGGTATGTGATGCAGGAGTGCATCATAAGGGGTGTGCGATGCTGCAGTGCATCATAAGGTGTGTGCGATGCTGCACTGCATCATAAAGGGTGTGCGATGCTGCACTGCATCATAAGGGGTGTGCGATGCTGCAGTGCATCATAAGGGGTGTGCTATGCTGCAGTGCATCATAAGGGGTGTGCGATGCTGCAGTGCATCATAAGGGGTGTGCTATGCTGCAGTGCATCATAAGGGGTGTGCGATGCTGCAGTGCATCATAAGGGGTGTGCGATGCTGCAGTACATCATAAGGGGTGTGCTGTTTTTTGGATGATGCGTTAAACTGAGGCCCCATCTACTTGAGTTGGTTGTAGCCCAGGTGAATGCAAAAGATCCCACTGTGCTTATTAAAAAAACTAAGGGAATTTCCGGATGCCCTGGACAAATTTCTCCTAGAAGTATAAATACCACCTTGGGTCTCTACTAGAAAGAGGCTACTAGCCTTGTGGAACTAACCCAGTCAACAAAGGCTAAATAAAAATAAATAACAAGGGAATATTCTTAATGTGATGACAATGTGATTCTGATAATATATAAGGTATAAATATTATTAATAGGAAACTAAAAGAGTAAATATTGTGAATATAAGAATCTAAATACTGTAAAAATGCATATAGTATGATGTATAAATAAATCAACCAATACTCTTTTCCATAAGAGCAATGACATTTTAGATCCACCTGAGATACCACCAACTCAGAAAGATGGAACCTTGGTTTAATGTCTTATCAGAAGGATACTACACTTAAAAGTGCAGGAACACCTAATGATAAAATGCAGTGTCAGTGAATGAAAATTAATCCAGTCACCTAGGCTGGGAATAGAACCCACAGCCTTTTGACCTTCCAGTACCTAAAAGAAGTGTGCTTCCTGTTAAAGGACTGGCTTTCTTCTGTTTCCTTCTTATGTTATGCAGTTTATCAGATCAACAGTAGAATACTGTCAGGTCTAAGCAAGGGGGTACTTCTGGTATTGTGGGAAAAAAAATACCCAATCCCCCCCCTTTCTTTAGTCTTCAGTGTGTGTATATAATGAGTGATCCCCCTCAGAAGCGTGAAGTTTCAAAACTATTTCAAACTTCAAAAGGCCAAGACCATAAGATTGAGGTTTTGAAACTTCTAATGTTCTGAATGGATATTTTTTTCTTTTTTTAATTAGGTTTTCGAAGTTTCAAAACTTCGATCTTATGGTCTTGGCCGTTTGAAGTTTGACGTTTTGAAACTTCGATCTTGTGAAGTAGATCCATAATGAGATGGTTGTATATGAGATAGCTTGTGATCATTTTATGAAATCCTTTTAGGTTGCTGTCTTGTAATGTAATGCAGCTCGTAACAATTAATCACCATGCCAATTACCTTTGCATGTTTTCCTTGATGGGAATATTTAGTCCCCATGGCAATGACCTTTGCATTTTTTTCCTTGGCAGAAATGTAAATTTCTAGTCAAACAGCACACAGTCTTTTCTACATTACAGGCTATGCTATAGTTATGGAGGTACTAGGGCAGAGGTAGAAAAAAATTATTTTTTATTTTTTGTGATGCTTAGATTTAAACCAGTCCTTAAATCCTGGACATTAACAATTCAATTAAAAAATCTGGTGAAGAAAGCTTTTTACAGAAATACAAAGTGCAAAAATCCTATGTATACAGTATGCTTTAATGCACTGAGAAAGAATACAATGTTTTCAAAATCCCTAGTGTCAGTATTTTACTAGAAGGTTCTGAAATTCATCCATTTGTTTTGTACCTTTAACATACTGAGAGCCCGATCACTAACTTCAGTTCGGAACACTGAGTTTGTTTGCTGCTTTATTGTAGCATCTCGATCAGCTGGGATACGATGATCACTTACTGTAGAGTTGTTCGATTACAATTTTCAGGGAAAAGGCAACATGATTATGGTTATTGTGTTTATTTTCTGCAGATTCAAAGGCAGGAAGATGACTGACAGGCATGTATTGTTGAAGAACAGACCCTTATTTTAAAGTAATTACATCATCATAATGGACATGAAACCAGTGTTAGTGGCTAAAGTAATGACATCATCATGATGAACATGAAACCAGTGTTAGTGGCTAAAGTAATGACATCATCATGAGGAACATGAAACCAGTGTTAGTGGCTAAAATAATGACATCATCATGAGGATCATGAAACCAGTGTTAGTGGCTAAAGTAATGACATCATCACGATGAACATGAAACCAGTGTTACTGGCTAAAGTAATGACATCATCATGAGGAACATGAAACCAGTGTTAGTGACTCACATCTTTAAATTAGTTTCAATGTGTGCTGGTCATTAAATATGCTAATTTCTTCATGGCTCAAAGTAAATGAATAAATAGACGCAAAATGTGGTGGCAAAAGTGTTGTAGTTGGTTAATTTAGGAATTGTAGAAAATTAGATAAAAAAGACTTTATTACATAATGACCAATTTCTCCTAGTACCTCAACCACAGGCCTTCTAGAAAGTATGAAACACAGTTAAAACCACAGAAAGAAAGGAAATATCTGCATTTTGAAATATAATACTTTAAAATCATTTGGGTTTAGTCTAGAGT
This sequence comes from Protopterus annectens, assembly GCF_019279795.1. Taxonomy (NCBI): domain Eukaryota; kingdom Metazoa; phylum Chordata; order Ceratodontiformes; family Protopteridae; genus Protopterus; species Protopterus annectens. The sequence goes on from NC_056737.1 coordinate 1,207,696,454, forward strand.
TGGATTAAAAATGCTTCCATCCATCAGTCCACAACATTTTTGAACATGGAATTGCAGTGTCCTCATCTAGAGTAGTTTTGACATCATCAGGTAGCTAGCCCTACACAGGTGATCTTTCATACCACACACATATGTACATACATTCATACCTAAGGGCCATTTAGAGTGCCCAATCCACCTACTGCATGTTTTTGGAATATGGGAACAAACAGGAGCACCCTGAGAAAGCCCATGTGAACACAGAGATGACATGCAGACTCCACACAGAAGGCACCCCAGACAACGACTGGATTAGACATTTTTATTGCAGATTAATGATATTGGTTAGTTACTTAAGGAGACTACTCATTTTTAATTAATGGGTGGCTTTATTTCAACAGTTTTTAATGTGTTTTAGTACTTCTTAGAAACTTGGTGGTCAGGACACGGAGAAGAATTTTTATTTTTTTAATGAAGTCCGTTTCATATGTTTTTTATTTCATTTCTAAATCTTTGTGTTTTAAGTTGTTTTATAAAATTTAGGATCTGTGTAAAGCAAATTATCATGGGTCACATAATCTGAACCCTTTACCTGCATAGAAATCATTCTGGTTAGTTTCATGGAATGGATACCACTTAAAGTGTATTCCTTTGTTTTACTGTCAATTTAATTTCCAGGTATACTTCTGATGTTGAACCTGTAAGTGGTGTGAAAACAAAATGAATACTGTAACGTCTTTTTTTGGATGTTTTAGTTTCAGTGTTGACTCAGTTTTGCCTTATGACCAAACCTGCAAAATAATGTCGACCTTGGTATTGTCAGTGAATTACATACAACAACAAACATTCTGGGTCATCAGACACACCATACTTCTTTAAAGAGATAGCTACTAACTACTGTTTTCACTAATAAATTATAGTATGTGTTACGTTTAAGTGTTCCACCAGTGAGATATCGCTGACAACTTGTTTTACTATGATGTAAGGCTCCCCCGTTACTGAACTTAGCATGGAAAAATAGTGGCTTATACACTAATCTCCTAACTTTCCAACCTGGGTATCTCACCCCAAACCTAAATTGATTGTCTAATTATCTCTCCAATAGGCAACAATCTACTAAATGGCAGCACACCTTCTCACCATTCCTAAACACTACTACAGGAGTACCCCAGCGATCCATATTTAGCATATTCATTAACAACTTCCATGCCACTCTTACTCAAGGTACTGTCATCCAGTATGCAGATGATTCAACAATTATCTGCACTGCCAAAACTACATCTGAGCTTCAATGTCTTACCCAAAATGCCTTTACATCAACCGAAACCTGGATGTCCAACAACCAACTTGCTCTAAACCCCAATAAAATAAACTCCTAATACTCACCCCCCAAAAAACACCCCCATCAACAAAAATGAACTGTCTGTCCACTCCCAAAACAAGTCCAGAAGAAAAGAACCAAGAACCATAAGTAGTGAAGGTAGAGGCCCAGGAACCAAACAAACCAAATTCCAAACCACAAATCCAATTTATTGACAGCAAAAACAGACCAAATGCAGTCAAACGCATTCATCTTTAGCAAAGACTTCTTCAGAACTGCTTGGCATGGTTATCTCCAACCTTAAATATTCCTAATACATCACTTGATCAACATGTGATCAAAAATCATATGATTCAACTTTAGTTTAGTACACATTTAAAACTTCAACAAAAATTGTTGTGAATGTCAGTTAAAAATGCATAAAAAATGAACAATGAACATAAGTGAAACAATAAAAATAGAAATAAAACTGAAAATAATATTGAGAACAGGAATAGTAAAAAAATCAGTGTTACAGAGCCAATGTATGAGTAACATGGCATATTCAGCCCTCAAGACTTTTTAGCTTTAATATAAACCATGGTGGGGTTTTAAGGTTGCCAGTGTATCACTGATGAGTAAGTAAATTGTTTTAGCAAAATTTCTAAAGGAGGTATATTAGGCAGAAGAGATCTCTGGTTTCGGCAAATGATGAAGATATGCTAGGGATGGTGCAAGAAGCATCTATATTAGTAAGGACAATATCCAAGATGTTAGTTCCCCTAGTGGGTACTCTGACTAATTGTTCCAGGGCATTTGTATTAACAACATCCAGGAATCTGTCTAATGGTGCACTAGTGAAGGTGTAGATTTCTTGGTCTATAGCTGGTAGTTTAGATCACCTAGGAAAATGGTATTGGGTTTATTGCTGAGTGATTCTAGTTCCTGTAGATAGACACTGTGGATTTCTTGTGTCATAGAAGGTGTTCTGTAGTTAGTTAATACATGGTACAGGACCTTTCTGATGGTCATTTGGACATGAAGAAGCTATAAGGTATCATGTTGCTTAACCAGCTTTGATGTGAGCTGCTTCTGGATGGAAACTGAGACATGTCCAACTTTTTTCCCTCCTGTACAGTAGCTGGTCTAAACATGTGGAAGGAGTTAAACTTGCACAGCTGGAGTGATCTCTATTATTTTAAACCATGTTTCAGTCACTACACAGACATCAATGTCTTCCAGAGTAAGAAGGGTTTGTAGGGAGTGGTGTTCTTGTTTAGGCTCCTAACATTGATCAGTGACATCTTCATATTTTCTTTTGCTTGTTTTATTAAGTTGGAAGGTTTATCAGCCTAGAATTGCATAAAAAAGGAATTAAGGTGGTGGACAATGTTTTGCCATAACTGAAACCTTGGAGGGGACATCCCTGACAAAGCAGCCTGATCTGTTGATGATATCCTCTCAGTTGACAATATCGGACCTACCTTGAATGAGAACAAACTCAAAACCAATTATTGAAGCCAATTATTTTTACTCATATCACAGCATCATCCATGGAGAAAATGTAATTCTGCTGAAAGCTAGGCTCATACCTCCCTTGGGCATACAGTCTGAGAGCTCCATCTTGTTTCACTTCATATAGTCCAGACAGGTGCAGCTCAAGTCTTTGACACTGGCATGAGTTATGGCAGAGTCATACGGGTACTTGTTGTTCAAGGACTTGAGTGCATGTTTGAGCTGATGGATTCTACAACCAGACAAGCAACTACCTATCACTCTTTTCTTCCTCACACCTGTATGTCTTCCTTACACCTGTATGCCTTCCTCACACCTATATGTCTTCCTCACACCTGTATGTCTTCCTTACACCTGTATGCCTTCCTCAGACCTATATGTCTTCCTCACACCTGTATGCCTTCCTCACACCTATATGTCTTCCTCACACCTGTATGTCTTCCTTACACCTGTATGCCTTCCTCACACCTATATGTCTTCCTCACACCTGTATGTCTTCCTTACACCTGTATGCCTTCCTCACACCTATATGTCTTCCTCACACCTATATGTCTTCCTCACACCTATATGTCTTCCTCACACCTGTATGTCTTCCTCACACCTGTATGTCTTACAACGAAGTTGCCATTGCAAGAATGCTTGATTGGGTTGATGTCTGCCTTATGGGCTCAACATCTGTGACTTGGGGACTCCAGGAGCTGTATGAGGAGGTAGGCTTAATTTGCTGAGTGTGCTTTGTGAATGCATTGTGCTTTGGAGGGCTTTCAGGTTTAGGCAAGTTAATCTTTAAAACCTCAGACTATGTATTGTGATGGCCCTGGACAGATGCAGAGTGATGTGTGGTGTACTGCTGATGATTTTGATGTCTGAAATGTTTTTTCCTCTAAGAATATTATATGGGGTAGTGCACTGGTGCAGTGGTTAGCATTGTTGCCTCACAGCAAGAGGTTCTCCGGTTTGATTCTTGGCTTAAGTGCCTTCTTTGCAGAGTCTGCATGTCCTCCCTGTGTTCGCATGGGTTGCCTCCAGGTGCTCCGGTTCCATCCCACATTCCATATACATGCAGCAGACAGACTGAACACTCTAAATTGGCCCTAGGTGTGAGTGAGTGTGCGAGTGTATGGTATGCCTTCCGAAGAGTGTTGGGCACCAGACAGGCAACCTGACCCTGTAAAATTGTAACTGCTACAGAAACAATGAGTTCCTGGAGGGGCACTCATTGCCTGATGTGCTGAATGGCATGAATGGAACTAAGAGAGAGAGAGAGAGAGAGAGAGA
>NC_056737.1:1207708025-1207715332 GCF_019279795.1 Protopterus annectens
TTAGGCCTAGTCAATTTCCCTCAATGGAGATAATCAAAACCTGTCCTTTGTGTCTGGGGGGTTGTTAGAAAAATATGTATTAGTAATATGCATGCTTAGTGCATTCGAGGTTCAAAAGGGTTAATGCATTTATTCTGTTCACACTGCATGAATCTGCACAAGTTACTAGAGACATTCCAATCCTATGTCATGAAAATATGTGCAGCTATGATCTGCTTATGCTTTGAAAATTAACCGGAAAGCATTTGATTTCTGCTAATGTCATGAAAATAATAATAATAAGTGTTTAATTTATACTAGTGTCATGAGACTTAACAAAGAGTTATTGATTTTCTGCTTATGCCATGAGAAAGTACACAGCTGCTGAAGTTATTGATAATGAAAATAAAGGCTGATTGAAAGTATAAACTGTAGTCAGCATTACTTGTACCTAAGCTAGAAATGTGCCTTGAAATGTAACACATATATATTAGAACTGCACAATTAAAGAATAGAAAGTTTGTAGTGGGGTAAAAATAAGCCCCAAGGCCAGGTTGTTTTTCTCAAATGTTTTTTGTAATCCAGTCATGTCAGCAGGAAATCTAAGTAACATTTTATATGTAACACATAGTGAGTTTTAAATCTGAACATGTCAGCAGAAAATCTAAGTAACATTTTATGTAGAACAATACAGAAAGCTGTGTCTAGCTACGTCAGCAATAGAAGCAACATTTCTGTGTAACATGGAAAGAACTGTATAAAAGTAGCATAATGTTCACTAGTAATTTAGACAAATCCTGTATCTGCATGTTTTGTCTCCTTGCTGCAAGTAATAAAGGGTGCCATACTTGAACCTTACGTGAATTGGTCTTTGAAGTTTTTTCCTTTGACAGAGGTAAACATTTTAACCATTATGCTCACCCCTCAGACTTAAGACTAGCCAGTTCTCTTCCCAAAAGTGAGAATCGAACCCTGTACAGTGTTTCTGTGAGGCAAACACCCCAACCATCATACCAACCTGCCTATCTACCTATATAATTTATAATGCAGATGATAGATGAGAGGGGGGAAGCAATGGCAACAACAGATAGGGGAAAAGGGATCTATCACTTTAACTTGCCAAATAATAGTCCTTAAGCATTTTTGAAGGAATGTGGAAATTTGGAGAATGCTTCAGTAGTGAATATACATCAGACCAAATGAAAAACTGCTAGTCAGGTAGCAACATCAGTATTTCATCATCATGCATGGGCAGTGAGTTCAATTTATCTTTTCTTTATGTGGCTGAAAATGTTTTCACAGGGAGATTCCCCTGGAGATGAGAAGCTAATAAATTAATGCTTTTCAATTTTAAAGAACATTAATGACATGGTATATGATCTAGTACAGTAAATAGTAAAATAAGCTCTGCTGCATTCCAGGAACAAAGGCAGAAAACTGCACAAATAGAGTGATGAATGTTAGTTCTCATAATTCTCAGAATCTGTCATGTTTAAAAATAAGGTCCTATTTGCCATTATACCTATTATGGCAAAAAAGTTTATAATTTTGACTTTTTTGCAGTACCTCTGAGTTCATCACATGGTCTTTGTTATCCTGAACTTCCCAAGGAAGTTGGGTGAAAATGTGTTCTAATTTATACTAGAAGGCAGTATTTTGCCTGGCAATGTTCTTTAGCATTCTTTAATCAAAGATTGAACGGTGTGCAAGATTGTGTTAACTGCTATGAGGTGTGCTGGACAGTTTAAAAAGAAAAAAATAATCCCAAATTTCTTCTGCAAGAAATAACCATAGAATACATTCCATTTACTGTGTAGACACTTCTGATGCATAATGAGACTGAGAGAGAGAGAGAGAAAGAGAAATGCTATTTGAAAGCCAGACCTCTGACCTGCAGACTGCCTGCTTCAGCAAAGGGAAAAATGTGTTGCACAAAAAAAGGCTTTAATTTTAACAACCTTTTCTTTCTCCTCACATGTTCTATGTGCAGTGATGCAGTGACATTTTAAAACAATAATATTTAAACATGTTTTAATTCCAAATGCATTTGTATGTAAACGGAAACAGTAATGGCAGTTTGATTTTAAAACAAGTTCCAGATGATGGCTGCAACATAAGTGATTTGTGAATTTCTAACCTAATAGTTTGTATTCAAGTTTATTTTCTTTTACATCTGCCTGATTACAGTGCATACTTCTAAAAGTTTACAGAATTTCTGTTGTAGAGTGTATTTTACTGGCATTAGAAACTCAAATTAATGTGTTTAAATGATTTAACAGGACTTGTGTTGTAGAGTATTTACATAAAAGGCATATGTAGATTTTTTGCATAAATAATTACAGATGCACAGAGGCATATACATACACACCCACACACACACACACACACACACACACACACACACACACACACACACACACACACACAGCTGCAGAATATTTTTGTGGGCATGAATGCAACCCAATCCCATATATTGATACACACACTTTAAGGTTTATAGAAGTATTTTTTTGTGTTTATTTCATAAAACATGTCTTAAAGCTGAATTTTTTTGTAAAGAAAATAGAAGTTGCTTATAGTGGATACAGATTTTTAAATGGGATTTAAAAATGCATGCACACGACTGTTGAGGTATTAGCAAATGGAATTCAGGTATATTCAAAATGTAATTCACTGATATCATCTGCAGTGTGTAAAAAGTGCCGAATTTATAAGTATTAAACAGTAAATTAAAATGTTTTTTCAGTTCTACAAGATACAACAGGGAAATATTATATGCCAAAATGGCCCTTAAATATTGTAAAATACAGTTGGTTTTGTTTTCTTGCATTTCCAACAAGGACAAAAGAGAATAGTCAGATTTCTTTGTAAAATGTGATTTTTACAGACTGCATTTATTGATAGGAACATAATCAATAAGTGGGTTGCATGTTTTATACTAACATTTTAATGGAACATTTTAGTCACACAGAAGGTGATTTATGAGCTTTGAAACACCACAACATTAAATCATGACACTTTATATAGTCATAGATCTGACAGTTTGAAACAATGTTATTGCCAAGAGGAATAAAAAATGTGTGCATGTAAATTCCCAAGTACATGAAAAACATTCTTTTGGCAACGATGTTTTGACTAATTCATATATTCAATGGCAAAATTGTGGGTAGATGTGGAAACCTTCATTTAAGTAGGGGGTGTTAAGTAACAAGAATTGGTGATTGCTTCAAATCAATGGTAACAAGTACATTAAAATGTATCTAATCAGCTTACATATATGTACATGTGAGAATTAAAAAAAAAAACTAAAATAATTTTACAGAAATTTCAGGGAGCTAGATAAGGTACTTTTCATTTTCAGATTTTTCCTGCATAAGTTTAATGACATGCTATTAGTAATTTTCAAAATTCTTTTGTGGAAAATATAAATAAAATAGGACTATTTAATTGATTAATTAGGGTGAAGGGGAGAAAGGGTGACCTAGTCATACAATGTTAGAGAAAAATAACAGGAAAAAACATGGAAAATCATGAAACAAAAAGTAGCAGGACTACTTGTAAAGTTAAATGTCATTCAACAGCTAGCATAAAGTATATGTTTGTGTATGTACATCAAGGAGAATGGTTACTTATGAAATGTGAAACAGTTTTGGTGCTTGTAGTTTTATTTTACAGTAACACTACTGTGACGACCCATCACTGGACCAGTAATCACGGCGCCTCAATCCTCATCACTGGCAACAGCGGGGGATGTAAGCTGAGAGGATGACAAGGTACACACACAGTATTTGCAGATGCAGCTATCTGCATCAAGTGCAATTTCCCTTAAGAGCACACAGAGACCACAGTCAGTCATGGGTGGGTTTCTCCTTCTTTCTCCAGATCCCCAATAAGAATCCCCACTGGCAAAGCTATAGAGTTGAACTCTCAGGTGAGTGGCCAAGCCAAGACCTCCAGCACCCTCTCTGTCCAACCAGTGCTTCATGTCCTTGCCCAGATAGCTGACACACACACACACCTCGAAAAGGCTGGCACAGGTTTACTAGCTATGATCCCTTTTGCCCAGCCTTATTTATTATCTTATTTTATTTTACATTTGTTGACTGGGATAGTCCAACTGGATACATGTCCATTTTCAGTGGAGGCCTGGAGAGAAAAGCTCCAAACCTACAAACAGATAAAGACAAGCAAGTTACAGTATATGCACAAAAATATTGTATTAACATACAAGTTACAGTCTCACATTTCAAGCCTATGAAGAATACAGTTTATATTCAGAAATATATACAAATATATTACAGTTTCTCTTATCAACCCTATAGGTGCAGCTGTATACAGAGTATCTGCAAAGATGTTAAAGTTTCTCTTTTCAAACCTTTTAGTGTAAAAGGGTAAGTTGCTGTGAATAAAAAAAATGCAGGGATATGGAAGTAGATGAGGCTTTAGTCAGGGTTAGAGCAAGGACATAACCAGTGAGTTTTAAAATACCAGGTTAGATTTTTTTTAACTGATTAAGGGAGGGGGGTCAAAGTAAGGTCAGATGGGAGGTAGTTATCACTTCCACCAGCCAACTCCTTATCACCTACTTTAAGGCCCTTAACAAAGGGTGTCCAGTCTTACTGTGCGATGTTACCATTAATACAAATGGTAGTCTGACCAAGGGCAAGGGTATTAGGAGTGGCCTACAGTGTCATCAAATAAATATGCAAGTACTCTCAAAACTTAAATATGTCTCACAAAGATCAGCCACAATCATCCTCTTTCAGTTATTCCCATTAGGGGTTGCCACAGCAGATAATCAGTTTCCATTTCTTCCTGTACTCTGCATCTTGTTCTGTCACACAAACCACCTGCATGTCCTCTCTCACCAAATCCATAAACCTTATCTTAGGCCTTCCTCTTTTCCTGTTGCATGGTAGCTTCATCCTTAGCATCTTTTTCCAAATATACTCAGCATCCCTCCTCAGCACATGTCCAAACAAACGTAATCCTGCCTCTCTGGCTGTGTCTCCAAACCTTCCAACCTGGGCTGACCCTCTAATATACTTATTCCTAATCCTGTCCACCCTCGTCACACCCAGTGCAAATCTTAACATCTTTAACTCTGCCACATCCAGCTCAAACTCCTGCCTTTTTTTTTATTCCAAATGTTTTTTATTAATTTTTCAAATAATTCCATTGTATAATAATCTTAATACATTTTCTGATAAGTAAAACAGTATGATTAACTATATACAATATTTACAGTTGGCCTGAAATTAAATTATTATATTGATCAGTCTAGTCAGAGTAACATCATATTAATGAGAGATCATTTGTTCCTTTTTCTTTCACTCTCATTAAGAGTTTAAATTCAAGTTTAGTGTCTCAATAAGTGATAGTATTTTTTCCCATGGATTCTTGTTCCATAGTCTTGGCGCTATTCTTAATTCTTTTACTCTGGTTTCCAGTAATGCAGTTTCCTTCAATATTAGCAAAACTTCTTTAAATGATGGTTCCAGATTTGATTTCCATTTTCTGGTAATACATTTTGTAGCATTTGCTAGAATGTTCCATAGTAGGTAGATTGCTATTATTTAATTCTAAATTCTCATTAACATTCAACAACATTAGAGATTTACTTACTACAAATGTATCCGAGAATATGGCTTGTATGAAATTGCTGACATCTTCCCAAAATGTTTTAACTTTAATACAGTCATGAAATACATGTACCCAATCTGCTTTACAACTCTGCAAGCATCTCCAACATGTAACATTATTAGAAGTATTACATTTTTTTAATCTATTTGGAGTAAAAAAAGATCTGTGCAAAAATTTATATGTGTAAATTCTCCAGAATTGTATGTTGGATGTCTATTTAACATAATTTAGTATTTTGGTTTTATTTTCCAGGGATACATTTATTGAATGACCTTTTGTTATATGATTCCAAAATTTCTGATTGATTTTAACTTTATAATTTATTAAAATGTTATATAATTTTGATGTCAAATTTTCCCAATTTCGATTATTGTATACTATTTCATATAAATGAGTTATAAGTGTAGGTTTATCTCTAAAAGAAGAATTGTTAATTATTCTGCATAGATCTTGTGAGTATTGTAATATACTTTGTCCCCGGGATTCATGAACCTTGCGCCAGGCGCCCACATAGCGTCGACGTTATAAAGCCAAATATGGCCACCGAGCGATTCAGGTATGAATCAATCCCATGTGCACTACCGGCGCGTATACTGACCTGCCGCCCGGCGAGGTATGCTAATCACACTGTGTGCGGTATTGCACCATGCAAATGAAGGCAAATAGCGATCCACGAAGCTGGGCAGGCATAGCGTAAGGGCACGGCAATGTAAACCAAAAAAATGGTTTACATTTAGCCAAACATGACCAAGGAGTAATGGAAGGCTGTCAACGTCAGGTATCATACAGGTGCAATATGCCAATGGCGAAAGGCACCGAGAATGTCCAAAGAAAACATGCCCAAACTGTAAATAATGACATAATTGTTATGTACGCAGAAACCACAGCAGAACCCCCGGATATGTGCACAGAAGGTGCAAAACAATTAAATAATATGAGAATGTCCTAAAGGAGCAGTATAATACACATCAGATGCACAGCCACCACACACCATAGTATGTATGGAAAGCCTCAACCCCAGCACAAGGGTTGTCAAGGAGGGCGGCAGTGTTCGGCGCCAGAACCATGTATTAGCAGTCAATGCCATGCAAATGAGGCAGATAATAGTGAATCGCAAAACCGGGCGCCGTGTAAGGATGGAGCAACGCGAGCGGTAGTACACCGAGGAGTGGCCTACACGGATACATGTCAATCGCAGAGGGGTGTGCCACTGTAGGAGGAAGCACATTGAGGCCAGCAAACATGGGCTGTACAATGCACATCACAGCAGCAGGATTGGCGGGTGAGGAAATAGATGCGCTGAGAGTACATAATGCCTGCATAGATGCATGTGCACGAGGATGACTACGTTCCCCAACCCAGTCATGTGACGGCCTCCCCGTCAACAACCACGGATATAGGAAGGTAACGCGGAGAATATGAGGAAATGCGGAAGCAGTGTAATTGGAGCCGTAATGAGCAATCAACACCAATCAATCCAGGAAGGGCAAACGGCAGCTGACAACTCTGCATGCAGACTCCTGCAAAACGGAAAGGGGAGGCATAGGAATGCAAAGATAGTAGTGGCTGTAGTAGAAATGCAAAGAGCAAAGAACCGAAATAGCACAGCCAAGTACAGAGGTAGCATAACGGCGGCGGCAGACAAAATGCATCATATGCCATGTGCCTGCAGGATGCACTGCAGG